>NC_046155.1:119531666-119656666 GCF_011064425.1 Rattus rattus
CTCCAACCCCAACCTCACCCCCATGGCTTCTGCATCAGCTTCTGCCTCCAGGCTTCTACCCTGCTTGAGTTCCTGTCTGGACTTCCTTCGAAGATAAACTATGAAGTGGAAGGGTAAGCCAAACAAACCCTTTCCTCCCCAACTTGCTTCGGCCACGGCATCTCACCACAGCAAGAGTGGCCTTCACTAAGCCAATTCTACATTACGATTTTTAAATTTGATGCTGGAAAACTATGAATGTACAAGAAGGAACGGTTTAATAAATTACCATATGTCCACCATCTGGCCTCAAACGCTGTCAGTACCCGGTCACGTCAAACTAGTTTCAGTTAGCCCCACCCCCACGGTTATTCTGGCAGTGCTTGATATATAAATATTTAGGATGTGTCTCTGACATAGATTCTCACTGGGGGCAATCTTACTTTCCAGCAGACGGTTTGCCAAATCTGGAGGTTAACGAGGAGCATTCCTGGCATCTAGTGGGCAGAGCCCAAGGGTGCTGCTCATCACCTCGGACTTCAACAGGACAACTCCCTACAGCAAGCTATCCAGAAGCTCTTACTGATAAGGAAAAGAGGCTGAACACAAGTATCCCGACAGTCTCCTCAGACCTAAAGTAACTAAAACACGGGACACACTCTGAGCCCCGGTTCAGAGGCCCAGAACCAGGCATGGCAGGATGGAGCAGTAACCCCAGACAGTGTACCTGAATCAGTGAGAGTCTGTCGCAAGAAAGAAAGGGTGGAGAGCAAATGAGGGGAGACAACTTTATGTTGACATCTGATCTCCGTGGGTATGTGCACACACCCACACTAACAAACATGCAACACATACACACACACACACACTAACAAACATGCAACACACACACACACTAACAAACATGCAACACACACACACTAACAAACATGCAACACACACTAACAAACATACAACACACACACAAACATGCAACACACACAAACAAACATGCAACACACACAAACAAACATGCAACACACACAAACATGCAACGCACACACAAACAAACATGCAACACATTAACAAACATGCAACACACACTAACAAATATGCAACACACAAACATGCAACACACACACAAACAAACATGCAACACACACACTAACAAACATGCAACATACACACACTAACAAACTGCAACACACACACACACACACACACACACACACACACACACACACACTCCCAGCGTTTAAACTTCCTAAACTCTCATTCATTTTATAACATCTATGTGTTTGTATGTTTACCAAAAAAAGATCACGTATCACAATAAGCTTCCAAAGTCCCCCTCTATGAATTCTGTGATTAGGTTCTTCTCTTCACATGAGGATGGACATAGAATCCCATCCTGGATCTTTTATAACACCTTTTTGTGTCACTCAGTTTCAACCTTCTAGCAAGAATCTGAGGGGAGAGGGGGAAGGGTTAGGGGACTGATGAACAGGAAACCGGAAAAGGGAATAACATTTGAAATGTAAAGAAGAAATACCCAATTTAATTAAAACAAAACAAAACAAAACAAAAAAAGACCTGGAAAAAAAAAAGAATCTGAGGACTTCCCTGGGCACATCGGAGGCGCATCTGCTGGTGAGGAAACACAGAGCATTGGGTTGGGTGTTGCCAGCTTCACTCATTATCATGAAGCTTCCCAGTAGAGTTGCTGCCTCGAGGGCCTCAGTGGTAGAGCAACCCTTACCTCTGTGGGGCCCGGTGTGATCCACAGCACCATGAGAAAAAGAGCCTCACACCTTGAACCCAGCAGTCACAGGCCTGAGCGGCCCGAGCAGCCACAAGGACTGACTCCATTTTTCCACATCACCTTAGCCAAAAGGCCAAGAAGTGATCGACTTGCATAGGTTTCTGTTCGGTGGGATTTCGTTCTTGTTTCGTTTTAAGGCAGCGTCTTATTATGGAGCCCTGCATGTCCTATCACTCACTTTGTAGACCAGGCTGGCCTTGAACTCACAGAGATCTGCCTGCCTCTGCCTCCTGAGTGCTGGGATCAAAGGTGTGTGGCAAGACCCTGGCTGACTAGAGTTCTTCTTAGGAGTTAAACAATAGAATTCCTCTTCTGAGTGGCGGCGATGGCGGAAGCGGAGGCAGAGGCAGAGGTGGATGCCTTTAGTGTCAGTGCTCCGGAGACAGAGGTGGGTGGATCTCTGTGAGTTCAAGGATAGGCTGGTGTATATAGTGAGTTCCAGGGTAGCCAGGACTACACAAAGAAATCCTGTCTCAAAAAAACCCACAAAAACCACCACCACCACCACCAACAACAACAACAAAAAAAAACCCAAGCCAAACAAACCAAAACAAGCAAACAAAGACAAAAAAACAAACAAAAAAATTTCTTTTTAAAAAAATTTAGTGTGGGGGTTGAAGAGATGGCTCAGTGGTTAGGAGCACTGCCTGCTCTTCTAGAGGTCCTGAGTTCAATTCCCAGCAACCACATGGTGGCTCACAACCATCTGTAATGGGATCCAATGCCCTCTTCTGGTGTATCTGAAGACAGCAACAATGTACTCATATACAAAATAAATAAATAATTCTTTTTTTTTTTTTTTTTTTTTTTTGGAGCTGGGGACCCGAACCCAGGGCCTTGCGCTTGCTAGGCAAGCGCTCTACCACTGAGCTAAATCCCCAACCCCATAAATAATTCTTTTAAAAATATTGTATTTATATTTTTAGATATAGTCTTACTACCCTGGCTGGCTTGGTCTTGAACTCAGAGGTCCACTTTGCCTCTGCTACCTTAACCATCCTGACTTTTTAATTTTTATTTATGTGCCTCTGTGTGCGTGTGTGTGCATGTGTGTGTGTGTGTGTGTGTGCATGTGTATGTGTGTGTGTGCATGTGTATGTGCATGTGTATGTGTGTGTGTGTGTGTGTGTGCTTGTGTGTGTATGTGCGTGTATGTGTGCATGTGTGCATGTGTGTAAGTGTATGCACACATGTGCAGGCACACACACTGGAGGATGCTTGAGGAAGCCAGAAGAGTATGTTAGCTCCCCCGGAGCTGCTGGACTGACAGGGGTTTGTGAGTCACTGATATGGATTACAGGAGCCAAACTCAGGTCCTCTGGAAGAACAGCAAAGGTTCTTAACCACTGAGCCATCTCTCTAGTCCTTTCCCCATCAGCATCTTTTAAAAGTGACTAATGAGAGGATTTGATGCCTTCTCTGTCCTCTCAGGCACCTCCATACTCGTACATACACATAAGCTTGGACACACACACACATACACATGCACACACATACACATGCACACATACACATACACACATATACACACACATACACACACATACACACATGCACACATACACACACACACACACACACACACACACACACACACACACACACACACACACACACACACACACACACACACACCCCTAACCAGCTTTGTGTAAAATAAAATCTTTGTGAATGGGACTGGGATGTAGCTCATTTGGTACAGTGCTTCTGAGAATGTTGTAGCTCAGAACTGCATAAACCGGACGCCATGGCGAGCATCTGTAATCCCCGCATGTGGGAGGTGGAGGCAGGAAAACAGGAAGGCTAAAATGAAGGCCTTCGAGACGGCCGCGTGTGTAAAAGTGCCTGCTACCACCCTGATAATAAATTCGACACTCGGTACCCACATGGTAGAAAGAGGGAGCTAACTCCCCTGACTGTCACCCATGTGCTGTGACACTTGAGCGTCCCCTGACACTTGTATATATGAACATTTTGAAAAATGTATATATGTGGGCTAGGGCACATAAGGCCCTGTCTCAGAAGCAAAACAACAACAAACCATTCTGGAAGGTATCTGAGTATAGCAGCGCACTGTCGTAATCCTGTCCTCCCAGTTCTAGGAGGCTGAGGCAGGAGGATCAAGCTAATAAGACCCTCAAGTACCATTATAAACTCCTGGACTTCATGTGTGTTATCTGGGGCAGGGTAGGGTAGGGTAGGATGGTCCTTACAGCCCTGGCCAGCCAGGAACTCATTATGTTTGGGGGGATGACCTTGAAGCTCCCTCAGGCTCCAGCGGCAGGACCTCAGGCATGAGCTGGCACACCCAGCTCGAAGCTTTCCAACAGGGGAGACAACTTTAGGAAGAAAAACACTTTGTGAGTTCATTGAAAACATTTTAATGGGGTTGGGGATTTAGCTCAGTGGTAGAGCGCTTGCCTAGGAAGTGCAAGGCCCTGGGTTCGGTCCCCAGCTCCGAAAAAAAAGAACCAAAAAAAAAATTTTTTTTTTAATATAGAATGAAATATAAGAAAGAAAAAAAGAAGCCTTGACCAGGAAGCAGCATTTGTAGGTTTGGTCAGGGGTACACCTCTAAGAAGTACGGCTCCCGCTGAGCTTCATGCCACCTAGCTGTCACCAGATGTCTCTGCCTCCACAGTCTGAGACTCTTCTCTCGAGCCTTCCCTGTAGCTGGTTCCCCTGGGCAGCTGCCTCTGTCCACCGGTGAGTGAATGCAGAGTTGGAAGACAATCTCTCCAGAGCTAGTGCTGTGCACGGAGTCCCTTCTGAGGGTGACAAGTTCAAAGCACAAGAAAGACTCAGAGACTTATTTCGATGAGAGGAGGGAGTGGGGAGGGGGAGGGAGAGGGGATGCGGGTTGTTCTAGGTATCTGTGGCCCCCAGAATCCAGTTCTCCGCCTCCCCTCTCTTGTGCCTTGGGAAGCCACCCTCACAGGCTGTACTTGGACACCCACCACTTCTGACTGAGCTTGGCCAATGGGACACAGAACTAGGAGAGCGGAGAGGACAGAATTTGTTCTGCTGGGTCACAGTGAACTGGCTCCTCTTTCCATCCAGGGCACCTATCAGGCAGGTTTTCCAAACACTAACTTCTCCTCAGGGCAGTAAACAATCTCTCCCCACGACCCTGGGGCTTGCTCAAGCTTCTTGCTGTAACTAGTTCCCCTGGGGGAACTATGTTATCTCTAAGCTCCTCCTTGCCTCTTAATTAACATCTCTGCAAATTACTCCATGGGAGTGCAGCACCTGTTTTCTGAAGGATACACCAGTGGACCAATTAAGGTCTCAGTTCCGGAGAGGTTTGGTGGCCTGCAATGGGTGCTGGGATGGAAAGGGGTGGGTGAGTGCTAGGCAAGTCTGGGAATTGGAACTATTCGCTTGCAGTTGTAGGAAGAACAATGCACCCTGGATTCTTGAGCCAAGGAGCATTTCTCTCTATTACAGAGCAGGCTGGGGAAAGCACAAGGTTCCATCACCCTATACAGAAGTCTAATGCATAAGAGGCTCTGATACTTTTAGAAAGACTTATTTTTAACCTTTAATTGTGTGCATGCATGAGCATATGTGGGCGGGGCTGAGGGATGTAGGTGTATGAGTGCAGTTGCCCCAGGATGTCAGAAGAGAGCACCGGATCCTCTGGATCGGTCCTGACCCAGGGCCTGGGAACTGAACTATCGTCCTGTGCAGGAGCAGTGCATGCTCTGGAACACTGAGCCATCCCTCTACGTCCCACACTTCGATTTTTCTATGTTTTTTTTCTGTCTTTTTCTTCTTTGAATATCTGTCCAAATCCTTACTATGCTTGCCCCTACACTCTGGGCTTTCTCACTTTCTCCAAAGACCACCCTCTTGCGCCCTGGCATCTGCTCTCTGACCTCCATCGCTAACCTACCTGCTTTCCTTGCCACACAGACTCTCTTCCTCTTTTCCATGCCCCTCCTCCCAACAGCTGCCTGAATTTACAGCATGCTGGCCCTACTGTGTCCCCTCAAACTTTCAAAATTCTCCTCTAGCTAAAATAAGTAAGGACCAAAGCCAACGTCAATTAAAATGTGAGGGGAGCTGAAATGGAGCCGTCGTGAGGATCACTGCACTCCATGTAGCTTCCCCGACTTTTCGATCTCCACAGTTCTGGCCTCCTGACCCTTCCCCCAAACCTCATGAGTTACTCCAAAGCCAGAGTGGAAGAAGGTAGGATGTGCTGTAGGCTGTCTGTAAATGGTAAGTATTTGTTAGAAAACAAAAAGGGAAAAGTGTGCCCTTGGATCTTAAGCTTGTGTAGAATTTAGACTCCGGGCTGCAGTTTTAGGAGTTTGGTAAGTCTGTAGACGGAACGTAGTTCTGGCTGGCCCAGCGTGCAGAAGGCCTTGGGTTCAGTCCCCACTGTGAGTGCACTCAAGTCAACTAAGCTGAGCTGGGGGTAGAGACCACAGAGACGAGACATGGTGGCCTGTTCTCGAGGATCAGTAGTTCAAGGTCACTCTCAGAAAGGAGTTCCAGCCCAGCCTAGGATAAAGGAGACCCTGGCTCAAACAAACGGTAAGATAGCCTTTGGGAGACTGGGAGATGTCTTAGTGGTTCAGAGCATTTTGCTTTTGTGAAGGAACAGAGTTCAGTTCTCAGCACTTTCATTGGGCAGCTCCTCAACCACCTCTAACTTCAGCCGTGGGGATCTGATGCCCTCTTCTGGCCTCCCCAAACGTTTACATGCACAAGCACATACACAGATACACATGATTATTTAAAAGTATAGCCTTTGTTCTTGAATGTTGTCTTTTGCTTCCTAGAAGATAATTTTAATATGAAAATATAAGAAAAAGGATACTTGTAGTAGAGTGTTGACCCACAGGCAAGGCCCTAGGAGGAATCCCCAGCCCCGGGGTTGAGGGTATAAAGCTTGCTTGATAAACGTACTCAACCACCCTTTGTTGCAGGAGAAAACCACACAGCACAGATACACCCAGCTCCAGAGGGGGCGGCATGCTCTAGAGGCATTAACGGACTCACAGAAAGGAAGTGTGACGCAATGAAACAATAACGTCTCTGAAAGGCTGACCCTGCATCTGCAGCTCTCAAGAAATCAGAAGGTGGCCACACACCTTCACTGCCAGAGACTAAGTTCGGTTAGTGGGAAAGGGACAGCGGAGGAAGCGCATTGGTGGCAGCTGCTCTTTTCCGAACGAACAGATGAGGAAGGCAGACGGAAGAGCTGGAACTGCTCCCTCTCAGACTGTGACTTCCAGAGGGAGGTGGGAGTTCTCAGAGAACTGAACTGTGGGAAAGTGACCTTTCCTTGGCCTGAACTTACTTTAATTTAATTTTGCGTATGTGCAGGATGTGCCGACGAAGCTCGGAGGACAATTTGGGAAAGTCAGGTCTCTCCTTCCGACATGTGGGTCCCAGGAATTAAACTCAGGTTGTCAGGCTTGATGGCTGTGCCTTTACCCACTGGGCTATCTGGCCTGCCCGGAGTCTGTGTGTAAGATGTGATGATCCGGACCAAAGGCAGAGAGATGCTGGTGTTGAAGAGACAGCTTGATCCACTAAGTGCTTGAAGCACAGCCTTGTTCTACAGCGACAGAGCAGGGTGTGCCGGCCTGGGCTCCTAATCCCAGCTCTGGAGCTGGAAGCACAGACAGCCATACCCCTGGGGCGGACTAGCCAGCCACTCTAGCCTAATCAGGGTCCCAGTGAGAGATCCGGTCTGAGACAGCAAGATCTTCCGATTAAAAGATGCTTTTAAGTAAACAAGCTCCTTAGATTTAAGTTTTTCTAAATTCTACGATGCCTTAGGAAACAGTAGCAAAACTGTAAAATAACCAAACAAAGATAAGATTGTTGAAAGAGAAATAACTATCAAAGGTGGCAGTCGGGGGAGGGCAGAAAGGTTGGGCTGGAAGCTCAGTTGATAGTGTTTATCTGGTAAGAAAATACCTGGGTGACCTCTGACCTCCACAGGCTTACCACATGTACACCCACAAATACAGGAACAACCATACATGTGTACACACACAAGAAAAAAAAGAAGGGGGCTGGAGAGATGGCTCAGTAGTTAGAGCACTGGCTGTTCTTGCAGAGGACCTGGATTTGATTCCCAGCACCTACATGCTATCTAGCAACCCCTGTAAATCCAGTCCCAGGAACTCTAAGACCCCCTTCTGGACTCTGAAGGTACAGCATGCCGGAGGTATGATACATAAAAGGAGGGGAATAAATGAGTAAGTAAATGAGACAAAAAAAATTTAAGGGGCATAGGCTGGAGAGATGGCTCAGTGGTTAGGAGCACTGACTGCTCTTCCAGAGGTCCTGAGTTCAATTCCCAGCAACCACATGGTGGCTCACAACCATCTGTAATGGGATCCGGTGCCCTCTTCTGGTGTGTCTGGAGACAGCTACAGTGTACTCATATACAAAATAAATAAATAAAATTTTTTAAAAAAAATTTAAGGGCAAGCAGGAAGAAATAGGAAGGAAGGAGGGGGAGGGGAGAGGAGGAAGTGGAGGCAGAGTATAGTTTTAGGAGTGAGGCACTTATTCCAAAGATGGCTTTGCTAGAGAGTAGGCATTTTAAGATAAAACAAAAACCAAAGAATGATTTAGTTGAAAAGTATCTGTTATCCTTGTTCCAAAGAGAAGATAGGGATTATTTACAAAGTATCAGTCATCAAGCTAGTGGAAGAAAAGGACACAGAGCACTGGCGCTGTGGCCCAGTTGGTAGTGTGCTTGCCTAGCTACAGAAGGTGCTGGGTTGTGCCCCCAGCTCCACAAAAACTGGGTGGGTCTGTGCTCACCTATAATCCACCAGTTGGGAGGTGGAGGCAGAAACATCAGTTCAAGATCATCCTTGGCTACTTAAAGAGTTAGGAGGCCAGCCTCTGATACTTGAGTCCCTGCCTCAAAGAGCCAGTAGTAGGTGTAGAGAGAATCTCTTATATGCTGTATGGAAGCATCACCTGTCAACAAAACAGCCGATGGTCAATGAGTGAGGCAGGATTAGAAGGTGGGACATCTGGCGAGAAAGAGGAATTCTGGGAAAGAGTCAGGCAGGAGATTTGTCCTAGAAAGCTGATGAGGAAGATGGTCACATGAAGCTGAGGAGAGGTAATTAGCCACGTGGAAGATAAAAGTTAAGAACTAGTTGTGGAACAAGTCAAAGTGTGTGGCCTAAGCTTTTATTAATAAATGATTAGTATCAGAGTAGTTATTCTGGGAACAGAGGCCAGGTGAGAGGCTGTGCGGCTTCCCCCCACAAATGGGGCTGTGGAATGGCTCAGTGAGTGAAGGGGTTTGTTGCCAAGTCTCACAAAGCAGGGTTCAATCCCTGGGACATACATGATGGAAGGAGAGAACTGGCTTCCACAAGGTGTTGGATGACTTTCATACATGTCATGGCCCTCCCCATACCCACCCCAGCAATAAACACATAAACTTAATAATAAGGAAAAATAACAATAAACAAGTAAAAAAAATCATAAAGTCCAGCTATGAGAAGGGGGAGGAAGAACATAGTCAAAGTACGCGCCATACTTGAGAGAAACTGTCTTTCTGAAACCCACCCTTGTGTCAGATGCACGTACAGTGTTTAAAGCACATGCCATAATAGCACATGTCTATATGCCAGTAACTGGAGGTAGCCTGGGCTACATTAAACCTCATCTCAAAAAGTAAAAATAAAATAAAACATAGATATATCAGAAATGTGTAAAGCAGAAGATAAAATTTCCAGGGAGCCTTACACACACACACACACACATACACACACACACACACACACACACATTCTCTCTTTAACTACTGCAGTACCTGGTCTATTTAACACAGGCTAACACAACAGGGCTTTTTTTTTTTTTAAAAAAACAAACTATTTATTTATTTATTATATATAAGTACATTGTAGCTGTCTTCACATATGTAGAAGAGGGCATCGGATCTCATTACAGATGGTTGGGAGCCACCATGTGGTTGCTGGGAATTGAACTCAGGACCTCTGGAAGAGCAGTCAGTGCTCTTAACCGCTGAGCCATCTCTCCGGCTCCATAACAGAAGTTTAAACAATCACCTCTGGAGCAGTGGTCCTGAAGCTGCCAAGTGTTCACATGTGGTTCCCTGGTGCTAGGAGCCAGGCCTCTCCACTGTCTGTTCTCTTTCATCCTCAATCCACCCTTCCAGCCATTGGTCCAAGACAGCTGCTTCTGTTCTTATTGGCAAGCCCTCTTTCCAGACAGTGAGAGGAGAGGAAGGGGGAGAGGGGACGAGAGGAGACAGAAGAGAAAAGAGCCATTTTTCTTTCTGCTTAAATAATGTCCTGTTGAACAGAATGCAGTCTTGTGAGCATGCCTGATTTTAAGGGAGATTCTGCGTGAAGTGTATGTGTGCATGTGTTTGTGTGTGCATGTGTGTGAATTTGTGTGTTGGTTGAGGTTTGTATTTTGAGACAGTGTCTCACTTGTAGCCCTGACTGTCCTGGGACTCCGATGTAGTTGAGGATGGCCTTGAACTTCTGATCTTCTTATATCCTTAGTGCTGGGACTACAGACTGGTGTCACCACAAGTGCTGGGGAATGACCCCAGGGTTTCATGCATGCTGGGCAAGCACTTTACCTACTGAGATACATCCCAGGTCAGGAGGCATTCTTTTTCTTGTAAGAGGAAAAAGTTAATTAATAACATATTAACAATATATTAATAAAATATACGGCTGGGTGTTTTGCCTGTTTATATGTCTATGTACCACTTGAGGCCAGAGGAGGGCGTCAGATTCCCTGGGACTGATTGGCTTACAGATGATTGTAAGCCTCCTGTGGGTGCTGGGAATTGAGCCCCGGTCTTCTGAAAGAGCAGCCATTGCTCTTGACCCCTGAGCCATCTCTCCAGTCCCCATGCATATTTTATTACATTGATTGATTGATGGTGTGTTTGTTGTTTGTGTGTACCTTGGCACTTGTGCAGGGGGTAGACTTAGGTTGTAGGGCTTACTGGGAAGCCCCTCAGGAGGCAAAATTTTAACTCCTTTCCCAACTATATGGCAAAGTAAAACCACAGTACACTCTGTAAACACTAACTACTGACTTATCAAATGTGATAATTTAGTTGCATTGGAAAAATGGAAGCTGTAAAAGTTGGGCCTGAGGCAAAGAAGCATCTTTTTCAGTAAGAGAAAAGGAACAATCTGTGAGATCAACCTGACAGGGACAGCAAGGTTCCAGGGTCATTTTCAGTGGAAACGACTTTCTAAAATTATAAACCTTATACTTACTATAAGTAACTCCACACAATTTATTTACCTGATTAAGACTTAAGGTGGTGCGACTGAGCAGTAGGCTTGCCTATCACATGCAAGACGCTGCGTTCACTGAAGGAAATCATACAAGTGTGAGAAGCCTAGAAACAGAGCGAATGACTTCAGGGGTTTGACAGCCACTGGTGCTGTGCTCAGGCTGATGGGGACGGTGCATTTAGCTCCTTACGATCCCAGTGTCGTTCAGGTGTCGAAAGCTGAAAAGTTAGAATTACATTTCCTAGATGATCTTGCAGCTAGGATTCTACACACAATTTTGCCTCTTTCCATTTTTTTTTTTATCCTACAAGATCAGTAAATTGGAGGTTGGAAAGATGATTTAGTAATTAAAAGCACTTGCTGCTCTTCCAGTGGGACAGAGTTCAGGTCCCAGCACTTATAGTCAGGCAGTTGAGCTGAGCTTCCAGGGATCCAATAGCCTTTATTTGTGATTTGTGTGTGTGTGTGTGTGTGTGTGTGTGTGTGTGTGTGTGTGTATGTGCACGTGCGCACATAAACAAATTAAAAACTAAGTAAAAAGGAAAAGAGAAGAGAAGTGAGTAGGTGAGTGCTGTGTCTGCAGGGAGGGCTACTGTGGTGAAGTGGGATGCATTCTAGGACCACCGTGGCTGCATGGACTTCGGGCAGTACTGAGTCCTCCACATGTGTTCTCCTTTACCATTGGTATCTCAGCTCTCGCTTCAGCACACTGCTCCCCAACCTTAAGAACTTTTGCCTTTTCAGGATAAATAAAAAAAAAAAAAAGAAAGAAAAAGGCAAAGCATTTTATGACCTGTGATTGGTGCATCTGAACTGCCAGCGTTGCAACTCCTGGGCTTTCTCTTTGTACCCACCCCTGACCCGGGGACAGGGTCTCATGTAATCCAAGCTGCTCTCAAGCTGGCCAGGACCCTTAGGTTGGCCTCGGACCCTCTGCATCCCACCTCCCAAACGCTGAGATTATAGATGTGCACCACCATGAACGGCTGGGGCTTTTTTTTTCCCTTAAAGATTCTGTCTTTAATTATGCATGTGGGTATGTACTTGTGAGTACAGATGCCTGGCCACACCAGAGGCCTTGATCCCCTTGATCTGGATATAGCCAGTTTCGAACCACCCAACTTGGGTGCTGGGACTAAAAGCAGAACTTCTTAACCACTGAGCCATCTCTCCAGTCCCTAGGACTTTAAGTCTTAAAGTTTCATTCTATTAATTGTGCCCGCGTGGACGTTGTCAGAGATCATCTTTTAGGAGCCGGGCAATTCTGCAGATGTCAAGCATGCACAGCAAGAGTTTTATCCACTTAGGGGTTGAGGATTTAGCTCAATGGTAGAGCACTTGCCCTGGGTTCGATCCCCAGCTCAGAAAAAAAGAAAAAAAAAAAAAAAAAAAGAGTTTTATCCACTGGTTTATCTCACAGGCACCCAGCTGGGCTTACTTGTCACTATTTGAACACTGTTATTTAGTGTGTGTCTGTGCATGTGTGTGCTTATGTTGTGTGTGCACGTAAAGTACTTGTGTGTGAAGGTCAGAGGACAACTTCAAGAGTTGGGCCTGTCCTTGCATGTGGAGCCTGGGGATCAGACTCAGGACGTTTGGCCTGGTGGCAGTGCCTTTACTCACTGAGCCACCTTGCTGGCCCCCAGCTGGGGCTTTTCTTATTAGGTGAAGAAAGCACATTATTACAGCAGTTAACCTGTGAAGACACCACTCAGTGACCAAACAGGCATATGCTGGACCAGTGGATGCCTCCCACCCACTGTGAGATGACACAAAGTTTCATCCTGTTGCTCAGATTGGCGAGCAGTGTAAGAACTCAGGAATTATTAATTTTTTGGAATGTCCGACTTAATATTTTTAGACCATGGTTGATGGAGTGTAATTGAAACCTTGGAAAATGAAACTGTGGGTGGGGAACGGTCCTCGTCCTGTGTGTTTTCGGAGCCCCTACGGGTAGCTCGGGGTAGTGACAGCTTTTCCAGCTGGCTTCTGACTTCAAGAGAGGAAGTGGTTCCTTTGCTGCCTCCTTTCTGCAGCCAGCCGCTCAGTATCAGAGGCTGTTATCAGCCCTCCAAATAGGCTTTTTAGCAACTCTTTCGTTACTTGAACTAGCTAGAAATCCCTGCTTTACTTGGTTTTGTTTGTTTGTTAAGATGGTGGGGAGGGGGGCTGACTCACAGTGTAGACCAGGCTGGCCTCCAACTCACTGTCTTTGCTTCCCAAGTGCTTCTATTAACGGTGTGTCCGCCATGCCCGGCTCTCTTTTGGTTTTTTAAAAAAGATTTATTTTGATTACATTTAATCATGTGTCTATGTGCCTCTGTGTGGGCATTCACATGGGTGCAGGTGCCTGTGGAAGCAAAGTCATCATATCCCCTGGAAAGGGAGTTACAGGTGGCTGTGAATGCACAGTGTGAGTGCTGGGGTGCTGGGTACCAACCTCAGGTCCTCTGAAAGAGGAGCAAGTGCCCTACCCACTGAACTGTCTCTCCAGCCCGTCTGCATTTTTTTTTTTCTTTTGAGACAGGGTTTCACTGTCTCAGAGAAAGACAAGATGGCCCAGAATGATCTTTCACTTCAAGTCCTCCCTTTTCCACCTTCCAGGTCCTAAGATCTCAGGTGTATGACACCATGCCCAGCCTGGCCCAGTTGTGTGAAACTGAACTCAGGATGGCATAAAAGCAGAAAGCAACATGTAAAGAAAAATTATGGATGGGCTGGAGGGATGGCTCAGTGGTTAGGAGCACTTGCTGGTCTTGCAAAGGGCCAGGGTTCAGTTTCCAGCACCCACATGGCAGCTCACAACCATCTGTAACTTCAGCTCCAGGGGACCTAAGGTCACCCTCTGGCTACCAAGGATTCCTACGCACAGATCCTGCACATAACCTCAGGTAAACTAAATATTTAAATAATAACATATAGACACACACACACACACACACACACACACACACACAAATTAAGAAATACAGAGCAAGAAAAGAAGCATGGTGGGTAGACCAAACACATACAGCAGACACATAAGCCTAATTATAACCAAACAATCTAGAGACTGGTGAGCTCCCTCGGTGGGTAAAGGTCCCTGCCACCAACCTGAGTAAGATGCAGGGGACCTGAATAGTAGAAGCAGAGAACCCACTTCTGCAAGCTCTTCTCTGACTGCCACCAAGTCAGCTTGGCAGATGTCAGCACACATGCATGCCTGTGCGTTTGTATAGTTCGGGGTGGCTTTCTTCTCATTATGTAGTCAAGAAGGACCTTGAACTACTGATCCTCCTGCCTCCAACTCCCAACTGCTGGGATTACAGGCATTTGCCATAATAGCCTCATTTCTATATAAATTTTAAACATAAAACTTCCCATTTCACACAGAGTAACTGGATTAATAAATCATTCATAATCAAAGCAAGAACAGCACAATCAGTATGTGTTAATTTTGAAAAATATGAACAGTAATGATAGACATCACCATAAACATAGTTACTTTTTATGGAGACAAAGAAGAATGAGGTGGGGCTTTTTAAAAAGATAAACTGCAAGCATATGAAGCAAAATTACTTTTAAAAAGTTTTACTGTGTATGTGTGTGTTTAGGTATGTGCTTGCCACGGCCCGAGTGTGGAGGTCAAAGGACAATTTTCAGGAGTCAGTTATCTGCTTCCACATGAGTCATTTAGCTGGCCCCAAAATGCCTTTTAAATTTTATTTGCAGTGCTGGAATCAAACCCAAGGGCCTAGGGCTTGACATACAAGCGCTCTACAGCTGAACACCATCCCCAGGCCCTGCAAAAATGTTTTGATGGTTTAATCATGAGGTGTGTGGGCGTTATTAATGTTATTTTCTGTACTTCTCCGCATGTCTCTAATGCGTCCTAATTTACAAAACACAGTCCTCTGCTCAACACTCTCCAGGACATGTTGGTGTACAATTATGTTGGAAGCAGCTTCTGGGCTGAAAAGGGGAAACCTGATGAGGCTGTTTTAAAACACAGTTTTAAAACACAGTTGAAGGGACTGGAGAGATGGCTCAGTTAAAAGTACATACCGCTCTCACAGAGGACTGGTGTTTAGTTCCTAGACCAGTGGGATCTCCGTGGGTGTCTGCACGCACATGTACATACGTACATATCCACACTGAGGGATGTGGGCAGTGGTACTCAGCGGCTTTCACACACAGGCGCGGCTTAGCTTTGCTGACGGGATGTAGGTGTGAGAAGTCCCGAAGCAGGCTGGGGACAGCGGGCTCAGCCCTCGGTCCGCTCGCCGGAGGCCGGGGCTCCGCGGCGGGGAGGCCGGGCTTCGG
The DNA here is from genome assembly GCF_011064425.1 of Rattus rattus. Classification (NCBI taxonomy): domain Eukaryota; kingdom Metazoa; phylum Chordata; class Mammalia; order Rodentia; family Muridae; genus Rattus; species Rattus rattus. Next base: position 119,547,030 of record NC_046155.1, read on the forward strand.
GGCCCGGAGGCCGGGCGGGCCGCGCCGAGGGCGGGGCCGGGCGCGCGGGGGCGGACCTCGGCGCGCTCCCGGCCGCTTGCTGGCTCTGGGGCCGCGGCGGCTCCTCTGCCGGGTCGCGCCGGAGGACAGGCTTCGGGCGGCGGCTTGGACGGCCTGCGGACCGAGCGGGTGGGCCGAGCCTTGGAACCCCACGCTGTCGTCTGCCTTGCCCGCTAGCGCGGGGCGCGCGCCATGGCCGCCTCGCCCGGCTCGGGCAGCGCCAACCCGCGGAAGTTCAGTGAGAAGATCGCGCTGCACACGCAGCGGCAGGCCGAGGAGACGCGGGCCTTCGAGCAGCTCATGACCGACCTCACCCCTGTCCCGGGTGAGCTTCGGGGTTGGCGCGGGCGGTGCGGGTGGGTCCGCGCGGCGGAGAGAGGTCGCCCGGCCGAGGAGGCGTCGGCGGCGGGGACGGGCGGGGCCGCGGGTGGGGAGCGCGGCCGCGGTGGCCGCGGCCTCAGCTCTGGCCGGCCTGGCGACACCAAATGCGGCTTGCGATCTCGGTGGACGGGCCTTCGGTGCGGTGAGCTGGAAACGGGGAGGCGGGCAGCGGGGCCGGGCGGCCTAAGCGGGAGGATGACCCCGAGAGGAAATCGCACGCAGCTGCAGCTCGGAGGCCGGACCCAGGCGCGCCTGGTTCGGGCGGTGCGGCTTCTCTGTGGACACCCACCGCCAGTGAGCCCTTGACTCTCTGCGTGGAAGGCCTCGGGGGCCTGAGGGTCGCACAGCCTCCCCGAGGAGAAGGCTCTGTGCACTCACAAGTGAATCGACGGCTGGCCCCTGAGTGGCAGCGGGCCTTGGTACCACGATGTAATTCCGTGGCTTTCCCACTTTCGCCTCTTGGAGGTGCTTTACGTGGTCCGGTGCATTTGTTCAGCATCAGATATTTAGTGAGAACTGACAGGGTGTCTAGCGCAGATGGTGACCGCGGAGGGACTCAGAAGAATGAGTAAGAGAGAGTCGGGGCAAACACCTGGGAGGCTAGACAACTGGAGCGGACGGCAGAGGATGGAGAGCGCAGGAGTGTCTGGTGCAGACCGCAGAGGGTCAACGTGAGTGGGCAGCCTTGAGGATTCTGAGTGCTGGCCTTGAAGGCACGTTGTCAGATGGGGGAGGCTGTGAAGATTCTGGGGGGTGAGAGCAGATTGCAAGCTGGTTGTTTCCCTGCTTCCTGAGGTGCAGACGTACTATATTTTGGCCACCAAACACTGTGTTGTTTTGGGACTTAAAAAAAACAAAAACAAAAACAAAAACAAAAAACCCAAAATCAGTTGCCAGGGTTTAAATCGGGAGTTTTTTCTTTGAGCATAAACTTAATATAAACTAAACTAACATAAATTTATAGCATAAACCAAATTGACTTACTTTAAAAATTAAGGGAGCTGGAAACGATCTCGAATGTCAGTCACCACCCTCAAGCGGAGTATGAACTCTGTTTTGCCATAAATACAGTTCACACCATTCACTGTTACAGTCCCCTGCACCGAGGCCATTCATCGTATTTATATAATGTTATCTTTCAGTGTAGTAAGGACAGAGTGAACTGCTTTCATTCTCGATGCACTGAAGCATATATATGGGGGGATAAGTGATAGATACAGAATGCAGATAGCTGCAGATACAGAAGCCTGAAGATTTCAAGGGGAAAAAAAAAATGTCCGTATGCCCTGACCAGCTTCCTGCTTACCAGTTGGCATCTACAGGCATTTATATTTTGCGACCTTGATTAGACTGAGCTTGACAAGCTCACAACACACGGAAGAGGTGTGTGAGGCCTGTGCTGTGATGTTAGGAGGTATACATGATGCACGCACACATGGGCACTCTTGTCTGTATAGCTGGAGTTGTTGATCCAGTCACTGAGGCCCCCTCTAAATCATCCCCTGTGGCGAGGCCATGAGTAATGTTCAGATTATTTTTATTCTTAGGGGACAAGGTTGCGCTCTGTAGCCCAGCTGGCTTCTAGCCCGATATCCCTTTTCCTCGGTGTGTAAATGCTGGGATTACAGGCAGGCACCATCATACCTGGTTCAGGTTTTTAAAAACAAACAAACAAACAAAAAGGCCTCACAAACCCTTAGCGTTCATTTAGCTTTGATTTCACTCGCGTGTGTTCGCACATGATACTGTATAACACTTTCGTTAGGTAGAGCTTTTTGATATCCTCACAAACCAAAGCATTTCTGTGTGCAACAAACTCAAGGTTACAAACGCAATAAATCCAAGCCACCTTTCCTGGTGTGTGGTGAATGCTATTCTGATGCACCGAACTTGGATTCTCTATGTGATATGTTGAACTTAATGAGCCTGATCAACGCCGGCTCATAGGCTAATCCAGTTGCTATTTCTGCTAATTACTACGAACGTATGTCACTTTGCCCTGTACCTGGGATGGGGAGTCACTAGCATGTTAGTTCGGCTTGTGTTTTCTCCTTGACCAGTGGGTCCCGTTGTGTTCGAACAGAGACAACACTGAGTGTGCCCCAGTATATTTGCTTAAGACTATTTTCCCTAAGAAATCATAGACTGAAGCAGTTCTCATAAAGAACTCCCGGTCCTCAGATGTGACTGTACTGCCATTGGGAGAATAGTCTAGTTCATAGGGGGTAATCGGATGGCTAGTACTGACTTTTCCTTACTGCTTACAGCAGGCATGTTAATTGATGGGCAGGCACTGCAACTGATCTAGATCCCATTTCTCTGCGGCCTGTGTTGAGTTTCAACTGCTCAGTGGAATCACAGCCAGTCTTTTAGGACTGAACTTGGACACTACTTGCCAGGTGGGTAGGAAGGAGGCTCTCGATCAGCGGTCCTCAACCTGTGGGTCACCCCTCCCACAGGGGGTGGCCAATCAGAGTTTCGCATTAATTCACAATAGTGGCATGATTACAGTTATGAAGTAGCAATGACGTACTGTTACGGTTGGGGTCACCACAGCATAAGGAATTGATTAAAGTTTGCTGTGTTAGGAGGACACAGCCCTAGCTGGATTTTGGGGAATTTTCTCTTTCCAGCTTTACAGCTTCATCAGGAAACAGTGTGAAAGGTTTTGTTTGGTTGTTTGTTTGTTTGGTTTTTTTTTTCCGAGACAAGGTTTCCCTCTGTACCAGAGGCTGTCCTGGAACGCTCTATGTAGACCACACTGGCCTTAAACCCAGCTCCTGCCTCTGTGTTAAGAGTAAAGGTGTGCGCCACCATGCGCAGATAGCAGAGAGACAGCTTGGAGAAGGGAGTGCTAGGACTTGCCCGTTGTGGTACCGGGCTGGGGGTGAAGGAAGGAAAGAGAGTGGAGGCGCGCCAGCCTGGGGAGAGCTTTTGATTCATTTCTGTGTGGTTGGTAAGTGGGACGCTATCAGTGTAGTCAGTGGACTGTTTATGACACGGCGTGAGGGGGTTTGACAGTCGTCTCAGTGTGCTCACGCAGTACTGTGTCTGTAGCGTGTGCCTGGGGTTACTATGGTTACTTGGGATGTTGTAGTGGACAAGCAACAATGCTTTAGGAGTGTTAAGGTCCAGCAAGGAAGACATTTAAGAAGTAAAGACCCAATTTGGTGAATGTTATAAATAGGAAGAAGCTGGAGCTCTGGGCATGGGTAGCCATTCTGAATCAATGGGATCAATGGGTGTGGGGAGGGAATTCTGGGATATGTGTGGGAAGGGAGTGTGCTTCTGGCAGAGTCCTACGGTCCAGCAGGACGATCAGGAGACAGATTTGTGGTGCTGGGGATGCCAGGTTGTAGATGTGGGATTTGGGACCTGATCCTAGAGCAACAGTAAGCCATTGGAGAGGTTGATCCTGAGTGGATTTGCATCTTAAAAGGATCCCTCCAGCCAGAATCTGAAAGGAGGCCACAGTGGAGAAAGTGTTCTGAGGCTGTACTGCACGCCCTGGCAGGGCTTGGTGGCCTTGACTAGCATGACCAGGCCGATGCTTACGGTGTGAGGACCTGTGGAGACTGTGGAAAGGTGGGAGGAGAGCTGGAGATGGCTCCCAGGCTTCAGGCACGCCAGGGCCCCCACGGATAACACGCTGGCAGGAGCAGGTGGGGTTTGAAGAGAGGCTGAGTTTGAGGGACTACTGAGGCTCCGGAAGCGTGTTCTAGCAGGCCATTGTCTCTGTGGACTTGGGCCTCAGGAGGAAAGGCCAGGTCTCCCTCCTTATTTGGGGCTCTTTGGAGTTTAGCCACAGGAGATCTGATGCTGAGGAAGAGGTTTGAGACCACATACTACAGGGAGGAAGGTGTAGTTCAGTTGGTAGGGTGTTTGCCTCGAGTGCTCCAAGTCCTGAGTTTGATCCCCAGCATACATACGTGTTAGTGGCTCATACCAGGAAGCCTAGCACCTGGGAAGTTGAGGCAGGAGGATGAGAAGTGTTAGGTCATTCTCAGCTACACAGGGTTTTTGAGGTCAGCCTACCCTATTTAAAACAAATGACCCCCCCAACTCCAAACTGACTCCACCCCCACAAACTACAAACTGACTCGTAGCTTGCACCCTATTTTTGGCTCTCTGACATATTTTTATTTTGTTTTCCCAAAATGTGTGTGTGTGTGTGTGTGTGTGTGTGTGTGTGTCTATGTCTGTCTGTGTCTGTGTCCCTCTGTGTGTGTGTGTGTGTGTGTGTGTGTGTATGCTTACATCTGTTTAATCAGGGCCAGAAATGACCATTGGGATTGTACATTAAAATCTACACTCTAGATTTTAGCAAAAGAGATCTTTTAGCAACATCCTCCTCACATTTCTTTCCTTTGTCATTAGACATATTTATATTTTTATTTTATGTATGTGAGTGTTTTGCCTGCATATATGAAAGTGTACTACATAGGTATCTGGTGTTCACATGGGCCAGAAGAGGGTTCTGGAGAGCCTGGGACTGGAGTTAGGGCCAGTTGTGAGCTGCCATGGGGGTGCTGGGAATCAAACTTGGGTCCTCTGCTCTTGACTTCTCTCTATTTTGTGTGTGTGTGTGTGTGTGTGTGTGTGTGTGTGTGTGTGTGTGTGTACATGCATGTTTGTGGAGGTCAGGACAACTGGCAGGAGTCAGTCGCTCTTTCCACCGTGTGAGTTCTGAGGCCTGGGCAGCAAGTGCCTTTCCTTGCTGAGTCATCATTTGCCACAGTCCCTGCCATCCCCATGGCACGCCTCATGATGCTGCAGGCTGCTTTACTGACTTAGCTTCCCTACATCTATTTGACTTTGTCCCCTGCTGTAAAGTGAAGTGTGACTAGGGCCCAGAAGCCATCAGTCACTACTGCGTGTGCAGGCTGCTGGGTGTGTGGTGGGTTGCGAGGCACTGGGGAGATGGGCGGGAAGCGAGGGAGAGTGCGGGAAACTTCAGGGTGCTTGGCTGTGAAGGGTGAGTTATATTGACATATCTCAGGGTAAAGTCAGCATGGCCCTCTAAGTGTTGAATCCTTGAATAGTTGGGGAAAGCCACTGTTTGCCTTTTGTTGTTATTGTTTTATTTTGTTTTTATTTTCCTTTTTAACGACAAGGTCTCTCCTAGCCATACAAGTGGCCCCAAACTCACTATGTAGTCAGAAATGGCTGTGAGCTCCAAGTGCTCTGCCACTGCCTCTAGAAAGCTGGGATTACAGGTGCGTCCGCCATGGCTGGTTTTCTGCTAAACAGTGGTGTGCTGTAGAATGGTGAAGCCTTTGAGCCAAGAGTAGAGGGAAAGCCTGGGAAGACCAGGCTCAGGTTAGACCTGACAGCTCTCTGTGCCAGGCACACTGGTTCTTCCCTTGTTATCTCAGGCAGTCTTCAAAGTGACCTCATGGTTTATCTGTCTGGATTTTCCACCGTTTGGAGGCTTAGAGAAGTGTCTTTGCGAGGCTGGTAGGGCAGAGCTGGGACTGGCGTCTGGTTGCCACGTTGGGTATCGACACACTTAAACCCTTTCCCCATGGTAAAGGTGTATGCCTGTGTGCGTGCCTGTGTGTGTGCCTGTGTGTGCCTGTGTGCGTGCCTGTGTGTGTGCCTGTGTGCGTGCCTGTGTGTGCCTGTGTGTGTCTGTGTGTGTGTCTCTGTGTGTGCCTGTGTGTGTGTGCCTGTGTGTGTCTGTAGGTGTGTGTCTGTGTGTGCCTGTGTGTGTCTGTAGGTGTGTGTCTGTGTGTGTGTGTGTGCCTGTGTGTCTGTGTGTGTGTGTGTCTCTGTGTGTGTCTGTGTGTGTGTCTGTGTGTGTGTGTGTGTGTGTGTGTGTGTGTGTGTGTGTGTGTGTGTGTGTGTGGTGTGTGCATGTGTCTGTGCCTGTGTGTAGAAGGAAGATCATGTGTCTGTGTGTGCCTGTGTGTGTGTCTGTTTGTGTGTCTGTGTGTGTGTGTGCCTGTGTGTGTCTGTGTATGTCTATGTGCCTATGTGTGTCTGTGTGTGTGTCTGTGTGTGTGCCTGTGTGTGTCTGTGTGTGTGTCTGTGTGTGTGTCTGTGTGTGTGTCTGTGTGTCTATCTGTCTATTTTTGTTCTCTCTATCACATTTACTGATCTTTTCTCCTCCTCCACCCCCTAGGGCTGAAGCTAAGAATTCTTACTTGCCAGACAATGCCCTACCTCTCAGCCACACCCTCCCCCTAAATCCTTTCACAACAGCACATTGGGTGACTGTAGCTTTAGAAACGACCTTAAAGCTGTTAATTTAGGTCTTGTAAGTTAGCTCTTCTTAAAAATTACTCCTGGAAAGATGGCTCCGGTGGCCAAGAGCAGTGTGCGTTCACACTGCTCTCACAGAGGACCCAAGTTTGGTTCTCAGCATCCATAGCTAATAACTGACCATAACTCCAGCTCCAGAGGATTCAGTGATCTTTTGGACTGTGTAGGCACCTGTACTGATGCATATACATTTTCCTAGACAGATATATGCATATATAATAATTTAAAATAAAATAAATATTTAAAAAATTTCTCCTGACAAATTGAGTCATTTGCACTTACATAAATTTTAGAATCATTTTGTCAATGCATAAAAACAAGACTGGCGGGCTGGAGAGATGGCTCAGTGGTTAAGAGCACCGACTGCTCTTCCTAAGGACCTGAGTTCAATTCCCACTAACCACACGGTGGCTCACAACCATCTGTAATGGGATCCGATGCCCTCTTCTGGTGTGTCTGAAGACAGCTATAGTGTACTCACATATATGGAATAAATAAATAAATCTTTAAGAAAAAAGAAAAAAATAAGACTGCCTGGAATTTTTATGATTTTTGTTTTTACTTGGTGCTAGAGCTTGCGTCCAGGGCCTGTGGTACGCTAAGCCGTGCTCACCACTGAGCTGTGCTCCCAGCTCCCTCGTGGGGTTTTGATTCAGGTTGTGTTGACCACTGTGAGGCTTTTCCAGAAAAGAGTCAGTGTGACTTCTGTCTCAATTTTACTGAAGTATATGATCTTAGGCCACACTTTGCTAATGACTATTACTGGGTGAGGTAAACAAAGACAATGAATGGAAGGGCCAGCAACAGATGGCAAATGGCAGCTAACTCTTAGTCACAGTGGTGGGTAGCAGGGTGTAGCAAGGCCTGGGGCACACAGGACACTTTAGGCCCTGGGCGAAGAATGCAGGAATATGAGTTTAGGGCTAATAAAATGTCTCTGCCATAAAGGTGCTGTCAACCTCCTGTTTGAATCCAGTCCCCAGGACCCATGGGGAGGGAGATAACCAACTTTCCTAAATCACTTTCTGACTTCTATTCACACTCATGTGCACGTATACACACACACACACACACACACACACACGAATGGGTTTAACGTTGTTTGCTCTTTCAGATAAGATTAGAAATCTGGATTTTATGTAGTTTCTCAGGTTCTAAAATTGAAATTGAAAACACTGACCGAGTCAGAACTCCCTGTGGGCCGCCAGCCTATGCCCTCTGCCTTAGTCTGGTTGTATTTTAGTCTTTATTTTCATCATCTATAAACATGGAGGTGTTAAATTCAGTCTCAGGTTTCTTTCTAGTTTAATGATTCAAAATTTCAAAAGAGGAAAGTGTCAAAATAACTGGAAGGTTTTAGAGGTAGCAGAGAAGTAGCCAGAGGACTTGTCCAGGTCTCCGTGGTTCACACACCACCACACATTTTTTTCTGCTCATCCTTATATCTGTTGTGAAGGGCACGGGATGGCTTGGCTAACCACATGAGAGCTGGCCATGGTGTCACACGGTGTCTGAAGGCTCTGGAGATAGGCTCCTCCAGAGGGCGAGCAGTGGTGAGTTGTGGGGTCCTTAGAGAGGCCGTAAGTTCAGTGGAAGGCAGGTCCCTAGCTTGCTTTATAATGAGCCTGGCTAGTGTGTCAAGGCCTTTGGGTAAGGGTTGAAGCCTTTGTGGCAACTCCCAGAAGGGAGGAGGGGCTTTGGCAGGTGTGTCTTTGTGAGCGTGGACCTGGCATGGTATGTAAGACACAATTAAGATCTTACAAGTGACTAGGTGGACCGAGTGATTCAGATCAAGGTGATCAGGAATCTTGTCTGAGCATTTCGAGTCAAATGGTTCTAGTAAGTGCATTTAGAATATTACTCTTTAATATTCTTTACTCTTAAACTTGCCTCATAGGCAGAAATAGCATACTGAGTCTTCAAGTTTGACTCTGAGATCTGAGTTTTGATTAATATATTATGACATATAATTAGTGTGTCTCCCTATACAGCATGTTTGAGAGATCAGTACTGTGATTATAGTGAAGTTAAAGGCACTCAAGGACTTTAAAACTTACAAACAAAAACAGGCATTTGTTTTGAATATGCATATTAAGTTAAGGAATATTATCATCTCTGGGATTTCTCCCAGGGTGCCCAGTGTGCTGGAGGAGGCCGTGAGCCAGGCTTCCTCTCAGATGGTAATCACAGCAGCCAAGGATAGATGGAAGATGGATTTCATCCTTGCCAGCTCTAGTTTTTATGTATCTGAAAGCTTTCATAGTAAATAGTAGAAAATCAGAGACTCATGTGGTCCACAGTGTATGTCTTTCAGACTGTCAATAGCTTGGTCATTGAATTTTTCTTGTCATAATTTCCTTATTTACCATACTTTCATAGTATTTACATTCTATTAGGTAAATTTTAGTAATTAATTTTTTAAAAAAGATTTTATTTCACATATGTGAATACACTGTCACTGTCTTCAGACACACCAGAAGAGGGCATTGGATCTCATTACAGATGGTTGTGAGCCACCATGTGGTTGCTGGGAATTGAACTCAGGACCTCAGAGGAGCAGTCAGTGCTCTTAACCACTGAGCCATCCCTGCTGCGTTGTATTAGATATTTTAAATAACAACAGTATGCTCTTTGGGGAGAAACAGAAGACAGGAAAAGAGCCTGGTAGAAATAGGAATGTGGGCTTTGGGTAAAGCAGCTGTGCCTTGGCTTGAACATATCTGTGCCCTCAGGTCTGTAATGCAGGCAGGGCAACTCCCTGCTTCATTGTGGAGAAAGCTAGGGGTGACTGGACCAAGTAGCTGAGGACGATACCTCATCTACCCTAAGGGCTCAGGTCTGGTATATTTTTTAATTATTACTTTAAATTTATTATTTAATTATATTTAATTAGAGAAGGACAGAGTAATGGAAGGGTAGAAGCCTGTCTCAGGGGTCTCTATGACCTTTCTTCCCTGTGTGAATTATAAATACCAAGTTTATATAAATACACAGTTAATTCACTATTTTAGAAGCATAAGTCATGAAGATCAGGCTGGATCGCTTTATGGTGTTTAAGAACTATAACCAGCTGACCGCCCTTTGAAAAGTAAGGAACAGAGGTTATTAAATCTGTGGGACACTGTTGGATACCTGTTGGTTTGGCCTCTCTTATTAAATATTTTTGTTACAAATTTGTGTGTGTGTGTCTGTGGGTGCATGCATGCTTGTGTGCACTCTCACACAGGGCACATGTGTGGAGGTCAGAGGACATCTTGCTGGAGTTGGTTCTCTCTTTCTACCATGTGATCCTGGGATTACACTCAGGTCTTCGTGACTTGGAGGCAAGTTCTCCACTCCATTAAGTCATCTCACCAGCTGGTGGTCTCGTTTAATAAGCCCATATCTAGAGATTTAATAATTATTCCTTAGAATAATTACAATGATTTCAGGAAAAGAAATGTTTTGCAGCCATTAAAAACAATCACTTGTGGGTGTGTTTATGTGTATCAGTATCATGTAAGGCTCATCATGTAAGCAGGCAAGACGCTATGTTGGTTGAGTGCTGTAGTGCATACTTGAGGAAGAGAGGTAGTCCTGGGAAGGAGGTGGGAGGTGGGGGGATCAGGAATTCAAGGCCAGCCTCTGGTACATCATGAGTTTGAGGCCAGCCTGACTACACGAGGCTTCATCTGAAGAAAGAGAAGGAGAGAGAAAAGAGGGGAGAGGAGGGGGAGAGGGAGAAGAGAACAACCAGCCTTCCAGCTTTGTCTATGCTGTGATCCCTTGTACACAGTTATGACACGTAAGTGTTCATGGAGATTGGGGGGGCCTGTGGAGAAGAAAGGAAAGGTGAGTTTGGTTGTTAGATAGTAGCGTAAGACTTTCTATTACAAAGTCTTTTATTGTTAAAGACTGCGCCTGCATGCTTACAGATCATGGTACAGGACATTTGGAATATTCATACATTCTTCCTAGAACTAATAATTAAAAAGACAGAAGATAGGCAGTGGTGGTGCATGCCTGTAACCTCACTGTTAGGAGTTAGACAGAAGGCTCTGGACCCTTGTCTACACAGTGAGGTCGAAGCCTTCCTGGGTTGTTTGAGACCATGTCTCAAAACCAAACCCAAAGGAAACACAACCCAGAAAGCTCTGGAAACCTGAAGGTTGTGGGCACTTAAGTAGAAAAGGAAATGAAAACCAAGATTTTTGTCTTGTCTTGTTTTTTAGAAAGACAAATGTGACTCATTTGATGTGCATCGAAGTTTATCTGGGAATGTGTTCTGATTCACCAGCAACGCTGTCCCAACTCATTATAACATGTTCAGTTACAAGACCAATGTATTTGACTTACACAGACTGTGCATCCTAGAACTCGTCTTTTAAAGCAGCACATCTATTTACATGTTTTCCAGACTCGTTTCATAAAATTTATCTTTTTTATTCTTTAATTTTATTTTTTATTTATTCACTTTATGTCCTGCACACTGTCCCTCTCCCAGTTACCCACTCCCAGCCCTCCCTCTGCCCACGGTTTCATTTTTGAAGCATTCTATAAGATACTGTATTCGGATGCCTCTTTAAGATTTTGCTGAGCAATGGTGAGCATTCTCGAACTCCTTCTGTTCCAGGTTCAGTTTCAGAGGCTTCAGCAACTGCGCCTTACACAGCACCACGGGGGATCCTTACCTAACGTGAGCCAGCTGCGGGGCAGCGCGCCAGAGCTTCAGGTATGCCACTTGCTGGATGGAGTGTAAGGTTTATCTGTAGCCCTGGACAGATTAGTTAGAAGAATAGCATGGTCCCGAATTGGGTTCAGTCTTCTGGGAAGTCCCTCAGTGTATTCTTCTGTAGCATCCACCCGTGCAGGTGATGACTCCACAAGGAGTCAGAGGCTGGGCATCCAACTGAAATGTGTGAAGAGAACTTGCCTCGAATGTACAAGGCTGGGCTCCGTCCTCAGCATCACCAGAAAACAAAACACACAACACCCCAAAGTGTAACTTGAACCACCCGTTTAAGTTAGAGTTTTTTACTAATCACACTAAAGGAAAATAAACTGGTGAAAGTAAATGTAATATAATTTAGACAAAAGGTATTTATTTTAAAACATTATTATTGTATGGATGTATAGGATGTGTGCATATGTCAGTGGGTAGGTATGCTTGTGCCACGGCGTGTGTGGAGGTCAGAGGACAGCTATCTACTCCACCCTGAGACAGCTCTCCGTGTAGCCCTGGCTGTCGTGAACTCACTCTGTAGAACAGGCTGGCCTCAAACTCAGAGATCCATCTGCCTCTGCTCCTGAACATCAGGATAAAGGGTGTGCATCACATGCCCAGCCTCAGAGGACGTCTTTGAATAGTCGTTTGTCTCCTGTTGTGGGTTCTGGGACTCGAACTCAGGCCTCAGGCTCTCACCAGTGCTCCTGCCTGTCAGGATCCTGCTGACCCCGGCTTAGGCTGTTTGAGATAGAATCTTGTTATGCAGCCCTAGCTACTCTGGAACTTGCTGTGAAGACCAGAGTGCCTTCAGAATGGTGTTCCTCCTGCCTGCACACCTACTGGGTGCTAAGCCAACACTATGCACAGTGTCTGGGACACGGTCTTACTGGGTAGTTCAGACTAGTCTGGAGCAGCTAAGATACACAGCTGAGGATGACTTTGAACTTCTCATCCTCCTGCCTCTGTCTCCAAAATGCTGGGGTTATTTGGGGTTTTGGGGTGGGACCTCGGGCTTTCATATATCTGAGTTCCATCTCCACCCTGTTCTCAAGTTCTTGATTCTTCTGTGGTAGTGCTCTGAGTCCTGGGGTTACAGGCATGTGTCAGGCGGCATGCCCGGCTTCCTCTAAGTCATTTGAATACTTATTTAACCCGAGACTTACCATGTAATCAACACAGGAGACATACACTAGTTCCTCCATATTGTTCTTGTGCGGAGTCTTTGGAGCCTCTTGTGTATTCTACACTTAGAGCACAGCTTGGTCTTAATCCATGTCACTGGATTCATGCGGCTGATGATGGCCTCACTGGGCAGGTGGGTCAGAGGCACAGATAACAGTCTGGCTGCCCTGAGATTAGTGCTGGCTCATAGCTGTAATCATTTACCAGAAAGGCCTTATTCAGAACAATGTGGAGTTACTGTGTCAGACAATAGTGTCAGCTACTACTGCAGTTAAGATCTGAGTCAGAGCTATTCTGTTGTTGTAGCCTCAGAAAAGTTAGAAGCCTGCTGTTTCTTTTTAATTTATTTTTATTTTATGTACATTGGTGTTTTGCCTGCATGTATGTCTGTGTGAGGGCGTTAGATTTTGCAGTTACAGACAGTTGTGAGCTGCCATGTGGGCACTGGGAATTGAAGCTGGGTCCTCTGGGAGAGCAGTCAGTGCTCCCAATCACTGAACCATCTCTCTATCCCCAAAGCCTGCCATTTCTAATTGAATAAGTTAGGATTTGATGTTAGAGTTGAAATCTAGACTTTGTGATGAAGCAGCATAATTCTATGCTTTTGGATACCCTTCCATTTTATTTTTGGGATGTGTTGTCTATGTGGTGTGTATGTGTATGCGTGTGTGTGTGTGTGTGTGTGTGTGTGTGTGCCTGTGTGTGTTTACAGTAATGGTCATAGGCATACAAAGGCACTCAGCTTCTGACATGGGTGCAGGGGATTTGAACTCAGGGCTTGCACTGTGTCTTTGTGCACTGGGCTGTCCTCCTTGTTGAAGAAACTGGGATTATTGTGTCTATAACATCCAGAATATTGTGGAGCATTTTGGATTTCTGCTCTTGAAAATCTTCGTGTGGGTCTGTGTATGGGGCATGCATCTGTGGTGTCTGTCTGCATTTGTATGTTAGTGTGTGCACAAGTACAAGCACGTCACGCACATGTGTGGAAGTCAGAGGGCAGTCTCTGGTGTTAGTCTTCCCTGTCTGTCTTCTTTGAGACGGGGTCCGTGTGCTGCTGTGCACACTAGGCCGCTGTCCTGCAAGGTCTGGAGAGTCTCTCTTGCTCTCGCCTTACAGAGTGCTGGGCTCACAGGCACACGTGTGTACACATAAAATCAAACTCAGTCAATCTTCTTAATCGTTTGAGGGCTTAGGGAGACAATAGATAAAGTGTTTAACGTCTTCATGCAATTAGAGAACCGGCAGAAAAGCTGGGCAGCTATGGCAGCCCCAGAGATCACGGCACTGCGGAGGCAGAGGTGGCTGGTCTCACTGCCCGTGTGTGGTGTGCTCAGGCGAGAGCCCCCAGCAAAGTGGAGCAAGGTTGAGGCAGACACCCAGTGTTCACTTCAGGCCTTCCTTCACATGGCCTGTTCACGTGTGCCTGCACGCCCACCCGCCCACGCCCGTGCCTGCACTCATGTGAGCATGGATACATGTATGCATATACATACATGTCAAATGTGTTTTCAGGATATAGCCAGGCTGGTATCAAGCTCTGCCCTCCTGCCTTGGCCTCTGAGTGTCTCCATACACAGTCAGAATGTTGTTTGGGGGTAAAGATGTAGCTCAGTTGGTAGAGTGCCTGCCTCGCACACACAGGGCTCCCGGGTTGGGTTTCCAGGACAACATGGATTTGAGGTTCAGAGTCGTCCCTGACAATTTAGCAAGTTTGAAGACACCCTGGAAACCCTGCCTCAAACAACCCCCCACCCCCCAAAAGAATTTTGACACCGTGACCCTGACATTTTTGGTAAAGTAATCCCATTTGTTCCTGTTGTCTTTTGACACCTTCTGGTGCTGGAGATTGAATCCAGGGCCTCACACACAGCAGGCAAGCATTCTCCACCAGCGCTGCTGGCTTCGCGTCCCCACCCCCCAACACACACACACACTGGGGCTTATGTCTGTCTCTGTGATGAGATTCAGATGATGAGTCTGTGGCAGGAATAGCTCAGAATGATGGTTGGGTCCTATGAGGCATGTGATTTCAGTTTGTCCTGTGACTGTGGGTGTGCCTTTTACCAACTACAGTCAGTCTTTCAGGCTCTCCTCTCTGAAGTCGCTCTTCTCTTCTCTGTAGTGAACAACTGTTCTATGCATAGCTACCTCAAACAGTCATTAAACTTCATTAAACTTTGCATTATAAACACACCCTCACGAATATTTATATTTATCACTATATATTTATTATATACACATGATTTTATGAGTCCTCATTTTATTCAGTGGGTCATGGTCTGTAACTAGTGTTTTATTTTGATAGTGATATAGTCACGTGTTAGGCCAGGAGGAGCCCTCTTCCAAATAGAAAATTTCTTAACAAATTGGTATAAATAAAGGAGTCTTGGAGCACAGGTTTTCTTCTGTTACCTTTTTTTTTTTTTTTTTTTTTTTTTATAGTTGGCTCTTTTGTGTAGACAGCTCTATGCCATGGGACCGCTGTCACAGTCCCCTTGGTCATCATCCTCTGTCTTCTGTGTCTCATCCTCTGTCCTGTGAATGGAATCAGAAGGATGTGGTCCTCTGGTTTCTTGTTGCCTTTAACTAGTCACACTGGAGCCTCTTCTGTGTTGTTGAGTGCCCTTGCTCCTGGGGCTGCTGGTACCAAGTACTATAACTTGGTGGCTTAAAATAGCAGAAAGTCACTTTCTCACAGTTCTCAGTCTGGGAGTCTGAAATCCGGGATTGGCATGGCTGAGTTCCCTCCGAGTGCTTGGGGAAGTTTTTCCTTACCTCTTCCTGGCGTTGTTGTCAGTAATATCCTTGGTTTGTAGCTCTGTCACTGCCACCTCTGCCACCTCATGTGACCTGTGATTTCTTCTCCCTTTCCTTGGATGTAGGACCACGGTACTGTAGCATGGGCATCTTCTGAATTAATGAGTGATGTGCAAAGATCCTGATTTTTCTTTTTCCCTTCTCTTCTTCTCACAACACCCCCTTCTTCTTCTAAGACAGGGTCTTATTCTGCAATCCAGGTTGTCTGGAAACTCACTATATAACACAGGGCAGCCTCAAACTTGGGACAGTCCTTCTGCCTCAGCCTCTGGAGTGCTGGAATTACAGGCACCACCACGTCCAGCTCCATGTGCATTTGTGCCTTGTATAAATAATCGTGTGGGGGCTGGGGATTTAGCTCATGGTAGGCGCTTACCTGGTAAAGGCCTGGGTTCGGTCCCCAGCTGAAAAAAAAAAAAAAAAAAAAAAAAATAATCGTGTGGTTTGATCTCTCTCCTCTCTCTGTCTGTGTCTCTATTTCTAATGCTGGAGCCTGGACTTTGTTTTTTAATATGCTAAGCAAGCCCTTTACCACTAGTCCATATCCCCAGCCCCCAGCTTTACCTTTATAGTAGGTTGCCACCCTGTTTGCAAATTGACTGACTATACAGTTTCTGCATTCCACCAGTAAGACAGAAGAATCCCACCGCCCTCTGTCTTCTCCAGCACTTGATGTTTCAGGCTTAAAACACAAAAAGCAGCCAGGTGTGGCAGCATGTGCTTTTAATCCCAGCAACAGGGATGCACAGACAAGTAGAGCCGGAGGTTATATCAGATGGGGAGGTACAGTAAGATGTCTCAATAAATAAATAATAAATAAACAGACTACACACACACACACACACACACACACACACGCACACACACATACACCTTGCCATCTTAACAATTTTTAGAATATATAATTCAGTGTCATTAAAAATACTCATAAAAATGAGGCAGGGGCAGGTGAATCTCTGTGAGTTCAAGGCCAGGCTGGTCTACAAAGTGACTCTAGATCATCCAGGACTCAAACAAACAAACAAACAAAACAAACCTCCAAAATAAAAGTAACAATAGCAGCAACAACCCTCACCATTACAGGTCACAAGGAAATGCAAACTGAGCCCTGCATACTCTGAGCACGAACACAAACAGAACAGCTACTGTAGAAAACAGGCAGCTCCTGGGACTCACGATCCAGCAACCATAGCAGGGAAACCCTGTCTTGAAAAAAACAAAATAAACAGACAAAAAAACCAACCAACCAACCAAAAACATTCATATGATTGGTCAGTCAGTCTCCAGGACTTTTCACCTTTAAAACTGTAAGTCTGACTAAGTGAGTGAACAAAATTTGCTAATATCAATTCGTGCCCTGCATGCTTTTCCTTCACCCTGACTCGTTCTTACTGGTAGGATCGATCTTCTCAGTATTTGCATTCTGGTCCAATGAGCCAGAAGAGGAACTTTGTAGTGTCAGAATGTCGTCCAATTGTATATTTACTTTATTGTAAATAATGGAGAACCGTGGTCAATAAATAGTTTTATATTCCTTAAAAAAAAAAACTGTAAGTCTGTATTCACTGAGAAACAATTCTGTGTTCCCTTCCCTGGCCTGGGAGCCACCCTCTGCTTTCTGCCCATGGTCAGAGCCATGCTACGTGCCTCATTTACTCAAACACTGTTTGTCTTTTTGTGACTAAGTTGTTTCACCTCACACGATTTCCTCAAGTTTCATGCATATTGTAACAGGATTTCCTTCCCTTTTAAGGGTGAATAATATTCTATTGTATGTGCATACCACACGTGTTTATCTGTTCATCTGGTGGACACGTGTTATTGTATGTGCACACCACACATGTTTATTTGTTCATCTGGTGGACACTTGTGTTATTGTATGTGCACACCACACATGTTTATCTGTTCATCTGGTGGATACTGCATTATTGTGTGTACACACCACGTATGTTTATTTGTTCATCTGGTGGACACTTGTGTTACTGTATGTGCACACCACATGTATTTATCTATTCATCTCGTGGACACTGCATCGCTCTGCCTCTTGACTGTGGTGCATAATGCTGATGTGAATGTGCTGTGGTAATGCAGCTCTCTCAAGTCTCTACTTCCTGTTTTGTGACAGGGCTTAGATAGTCTAGGCTGGCCTCAGACTAGCTAGTAGCTGAAGATAATGGTGAACTTCTGATCCTCTGGCCTCTGCTTCCCAAGTGGCTGGCATTTGCTCTCTCTCCTCCCCAGTAATAGCCATCCTAATGGGTCTGATATTTTAGTGGAAAAGGCTGGGGTGTCTCATTGTGTCTTCAGTTTACATTTCTCCTGACAATAATGCTGAGGGTTTTTTTGTTTTTGTTTTTTGAGAGACAGGGACTTGACTGGGCTGGAATTCATTATGTAGAGCAGGCTAACGCTAAACTCAGGGATCTGCCTGCTTCTGCCTCATGAATGCTGGGAATGCTCACACCAGTTTGAGCATCTTTAGTTGACTTGCTTCTGCTGCCCCTCCTCCCTCTTCCTTCTCTTTCCTCCTTTTCCTCCTCTTCCCTTCTTCCTGCCACACTCTCCTTCCTTCTTCTGATAACAACAGCAACAGCTATCATTACTGCTGTTTCATAGACAAGGTCTCACTTTGTAGCCCAGGCTGGCCTTGAACTGCTAGTGATCCTCTTGCCTTAGTCTCCCTAGTGCTAGGATTTCAGGCTGGGGGACCAGGGACATCTTAATAATATGGAGTCTTTATTCTTGAGTATGGTTCTATTTCTAAACATTACAGAAACACAGATTTTAATTGCTTTTTATAATCATTTACTTCCACAGAGTCCTCTTTTTATGTTTTCCTCTTGTTATATTTTAATTAACAAATAAAATGTATATTTATAATGTACAACCTTCTTCTTTTCCCTCCACCTGGGATTGAATTTAGGATGTAAGCGTGCTGGCCAAGCACTCTCCCACTGCGTTCCCTCCATGTTTTGGTACATGGGGACTGGTGACTCAAGCTAATTAGATCTACACTGACTCTCATCCTTCCTACTTTTCCTGAGACTCTGCTCTTAGGCATTTTTGGTAATACAATATGTGGCTAGTAATTACAGTTATATGAAGTCCAGTAGATCCTTTGGACTGTTCCTCCTACCCATTCGTGTTTATATATTGCTTGGGGACAGGGTTTGATCTACATAGCCCAGGCTGGCCTACAACTCACTATGTAGCTTCAGGCTAGCTTGGAACTCTGTTCTCTTACCTCAGTCTCCTGGGTGCTAGATTAAAGGTTGTACCACCACACCAAACACAGCCTGTGACTTTGGTTTTGCTATACCATTGGATGGTAAGTAGACCACTATTTTAATATGTTAAGAGTTAGTTCTTTATCCCAGTGGCTGATTTGAAAACTCTTTTCCTCTAGTGCAGAGGCCCTCACAAGGGATGCAGGGTATCAGCTGAGTAAACGAAAGCATGCCCTTCCAGTCTTCTTCTGGCAGCCCTTAGCGTGGGAGCTGCTGTCAGGTCAAAGCTGTCTACAATGGAACTGGCACATGTGCACTGCAGACAGTGAGGCGGAAACGGACAATTCCTCTGAGGGCCAGAGCTCTGCTCTTTGGTTAGAAGAGAAGTAATCCTTCCACTGTCATCTTCCACTGAATCACAGCTTGGGCACCTGTTGGCTGTGTGTCCTGCTTATTAAGCAACCACAGAGCAGGGGACCTAAAGGCTTCACTCTACACTGGGCTCTCTGAGTGTGTAATTGTAGCTTTTTGTAACCTTCATATAACAGACATAGTCCTTTCAAATTGTATCACCAAAACCAGCTGCAAATCATATCACCAAAGTCTTCTACATTGTAACAAAATGTAGAAAATGCATCATCCTGTTTATAAATTGTTTGTAAATTCTGACTGAAGTGAAGAACAATCTGCTAAACAAGGAAGAAAATCCTCATTACCTGATGGAAAAAACTTTTCAGGAAGGGTCCAAAAGGATGGCTTTACCTCAATGAATAGATAGTTTCACTAGGAATACATATGAATATAATGAAGCCAGAGCTTGCATAGCAAGTGTTAGAGAGCCACGGCTTAAAGACCCAGACTTTGACTCCAAGTCAGTCTCTGCGGGCTTCTTTTACTACATTTCCTTCCACAATTTCAGGAAGTTCTAAGGAAAAGGAAAGTAAAGCAAGAAAGCAGACTGGCAGAGGCACCCACGCTTGCTCTGTGTGCCACATACTGGGTTCAGTTCTCTCCATAGACACTTAGGTTTCTGCAGAATCCCCTGAGTTTGGTATATGGATTGGTAGTTGTCAAAAGCATAGCAACATATTGTCCAAAGCAAAACTCCTCGTAAATAGTAATGGAATGGTACCACAGTTGTAGACTTTAAATTCACTGTAATGCCTTGACTCACTACACATCGTTAAGAAATTAGAGTCACTGTATACCAAACGTGTGTGTGTGTGTGTGTGTGTGTGTGTGTGTGTGTGTGTGTTATTCTCTAAAAGGAAAAATATCTTAGATATTCACTAAAAAAAATGTAAAATATCTTCCTGGTTTTAAATGTGCGACTGGCTTATTATGAAAATAGGTTACGTCTCTTTTGTATTTTGACTTTCTCAGCAGCGCTGCTTCAGTAAGTGCCCTTAACACGGAAGCATCACACTGCATGCCTTGTTTTGTGTCTTCTGACTTTCGTGAACAGTGCCCGTGTTTAAGCAGTCTTCAAAAGAAACGTCTAGTTCTCATAGGATTTTATCACACACATACAGCACAGTTCCCCATTGTCGAACGTTTGGTTCCTTTTACTATCAGTTCAGTCGACATATGCTTGTGCATGTTGGTGTATGCCTGCTTGGGTCATTTTTACAAGGTGAGGAACTTCTAAGGAGAAAATGAACCTAAGTGATATATAATTATAAACCAAAATAAATTTAAATTTAAAAATCCAACCATTTGAAAAAAATTAGATCCTTAAAAAAATTAGTTGTGCTGTTAGAAACTAGTCAGAGTGTGACAAAAAGGACCACATTTGAGTAGCTTATATACACATACAAAGTGCATTGCATATTATCTAGCTAGATATTATGTTAAACCAGAATGTGCTTCTGTTTACAGCACTTGTTTCTACCTAAGTCTGGAAGAACTGTCTGACACTGGTGGTGCACATAGGCATCCTAACACCCGGGAGTCATGGCCAGCCTGAGTTACAAGTCAGTAACGAACAGAAACTAAGGGTTGTGTGACTAAAAAGTAAAGCGTGAGGGATGTGTGCACATAACAACCTTATTCCCTTCTCTGAAATTGTACTTTAAAAAAAAAGTTTGGGATAAGGTCTTACTGAGTAGCTCTGGCTAGCCTGGAATTCACTGTGAAGACCAGGCTGGCCTTGAACTCACAGAGATCTACCTGTCTCTACCTCCAAAATGTTGGGATTAAAGATATGCACTACCACGCCTAATTTTAAAATTTTGTTATTATTTAGAAATGATGTATATGTGTGTATCTTTGCGCAGGTTTGTGCATGCGGGCAGGGGTGCCTGTGGGAACCAGAAGAGGGTGCGAGGTCCCTGGGGCCAGAGCCATAGGTGGTTGTGAGCTGCCCAATGTGTGTGGGTGCTGGGAACTGAACTCGGGTCCTCTGGGAGAACAGGAAATGCTCTTCCCTGCTGAGCCATCTCTCCAGCCCCTAACCCCACAGCCCTGACTTAAAAAGATAGGATCTGGCTAGGTAGCTCAGACTAGCTTGGAACTCTCATTCCTCCTGCCTCAGTGTCTGTCCCAAGTGCTGGGATCATGGATATGTGGTCCCTCTGCAAAAATATGCTTTTTATTAGGTAAAACTTTATCCTTCTCGTCTTTGTCTGTTTTTTATCTGGTGTCAAGAATTCTTGGCCTAAAATGATTTACTTTGTACGTTGTATTAAGTGGGAAACATCACCAGGATGGTGGCATGCACCTGTGATCTCCGCATAGGGGGCGGAGTCAGGAAGACGTTACGTTCACGGCCAGCTTGACCTACAGAAGAAACACCCCTACCCTCCTTCCCCCAAAGCAAATTATTCTCTAGGTTTTTTGGTTTTTGTTTGTTCTTTCTTTTAAACCTGGTTTTCTGGGTTGTAAAGTATGTCTAAAAGAAAACAGCAGAAGATACTGTAGTGGCTTGGTGTGTCCAGCGACAGACGAGTAGTCATTTCAGATACCTGCTTCTCCATCACCCCGTTGACCTCGTTAGCAGCTTTTTTTTCTTTTCTTTTCTTTCTTTTTTTTTTTCGGAGCTGGGGACCGAACCCCGGGCCTTGCGCTTGCTAGGCAAGCGCTCTACCACTGAGCTAAATCCCCAACCTCGTTAGCAGTTTTTGAAATCCCTCATCCTCATCTGGAAAGTCCATTTGTCCTGTGTGTCTGCACATCCGCTCTTTGGACCTTTGGGTTTTGCATTTCAGATCGCAGCATAAGTGGCATGAATGTGGCACCAAGCAGCTGTGGAACACTCCTGCTTTCCAGTTTGGAAGCTAACTTCTCAGTTCTCTGGCCCCCGGGCCTCTTCCTCGGTGTCCTGCGTTTGGGAAAAGGGTTGCCTTGGTTTGGTTTCTAATGCTGTGATAAAGTACATGGCCAAAAGCAACTTCAGGAGGAAAGGGTTTATTTGGCTTAAGTACTCTGGGTTACAGTTCACTGAAGGAGCCAAAGCAGGAACCTGGAAGCAGGAAGTGAAGCAGAGGTCACGGAGGAATGCTGCTTAGTGGCTCGTTCCCCATCGCTCTCTCAGTTTGCTTTCTTGTACTCCCCAGGCCCTCACCTGATCACTCTCAGGTGTATGCATTTGAAGCAAGGACACCTGCAAACCCGGGCAAGTCAAACACCACACTGTACACCAACAGGTGACTCAGCGGCTCCTCCTCCTAGTGCGTGCACAAATGACCTGGGAGGGCTGCCTGCTCTGCCCCTCCCCCTCTGAGAGGGGAGGTAACTACTTTCCTCCTTCATTCCAAAGAAAGAAACTTGGCAAACATCTCTTTTCTTGAGACTGTGGTAGCCCTGGCTGTCCTGATTATTTCCAGTCTGCAGACCAGGGTGACTCAGACTCAGAGACCCACCTGCCTCTGCCTTCAGGGTGCTGACATTAAAAGTGCACCACCGCGCCTGGCATAATCTTTGTTGGTTTTTGTTGGTTTGTTTGTCTGTTTGGTGGTTCTAGGGAGTAAACCTACAGCCTGTACCACTGAGCTGTGGCCTCATCTGGCAAATGTTTCTTGAATTCCTACTGTGTGTCAGGCTCAGTATAGGACCTAGGAAACACGGAAATGAGTAAGACATCTTCCCCTGACCACCAGTTGCAAGTTCCATTAGTTCTGGTTTCAAACCCCTGGCTCTGCCTCTCATGAAGAAGGCTTCTCTGCTTCCAGCCACAAATAGCCTTAGACTCTCAGAGGAGCATCCATGGAGACCACCCAGCAGGTTATTTTGCTGTGGTAGTTGTTTGTTTTTGTTTTTAATCATCTCAGAAACCCTTTGCATGTCTCTGGGGCCAGCTCCTGCTTCCTTAAGTCACCAGCTCTCGATGCTGACTTCAGTCTTCTGCAGCTTTACCTCTGGGCTTGCTCTCAGCTGCGTCTTGTCTGTGTGCTGCGTGGGATGGCTTTGCCCTCTGTGAGTCTGTGCTTTGGGCATTTTCTCCACCTTTTTAAGTCTGTTTGTAGGGTATGACACTGATAATTGTATGAAGGGTAAACCACAGGAAGCACAGGCATTGACCAAGGGGGTTGGGAATGGGTGTGTGTCAAGGGAACTAGAGTGTAAAGATAACAGGTTCCTTCCAAAGCCACTAGCTAAATTCTGTTTATATATGTTCACTCCTCATAGTTTGTGGCTTTTGTGACAGAGTCATCTGCTCAAAACTTAAAAGTGAGAGGGAATTTTGTCCCCAGAGTCATAAGCCTTAGTAGCCAGCCCTGCTCTTGGCACGCTCTGCCAGTCCTGAAACAACACTCATTAGTAAAGCACTATTGGAGAGAATGAGATAGGACAGCGACCTTGTGTGTCTCCATGTGAAACTTAGAAGACCATTTTACAAGACATTTTAGTATGAATTATTTTCAGGAAAGACTTCCACTGGTCACTAATATTTGTTTTATGTTGTGTCTTATTTTCCTTTGCAGAAAGACCTAATTTCTAAGATCTTTGTGGGAGTCTGTCCCTAGCAGACCAAATGCATTTTGCAACTGGACTCCTCTCTGTCTGCTTTGCTGCTGTTTGCCTTTGGGTTTTGCTTTCAGCAGTGTGTCTCCTCTGCTGAAGGGAGTAGCCAGGAGCACAGAAAGCTAGTGGCTTACTTAATACTTGTGGAATGTGCATCTGTCCCAGCATAGGACTGTGACCAAGGAGATGGCTGTCATATTTTAATACAAATTTGAACTGTGCTTTTTTTTTTCTTTCTTTTTATCTAACCATATGTGATAAATAAGAGACTTGGAGAATAAGAGAGAAAAGTCGACAGCTTGTGAATCTCCAGTGGTCTGGAATTAGCCTTTGCTTGAAATTATAAAAGGAGTAAGGAGACACTGGCCCCCAGCACTGAATTAGGAACATCTGTGTCTATGAGAACTTGAGCAACAACACTGAGCGGCTGGAGCAGTGCCATCTGCATCTTGCCCTTCCATGTGGTCCCAATCGTCCCTGCAGCAAGGGGTCAGCAATGGCACAGATGCCCGAGAGGCTGGGGGTGTAGCTCAATTGGTATAGTACTCGCCTTACATTCATGAAGCCCGGGGTTCGATTCCCAGCACTGCATAAACAAGGCATGATGACACACACTTTTAATCCAAGCATTCAGAAGGTGGAAGATCTTGAGTTCAAGGTCAATCTCAGCTACATTGCAAGTTTAAGGCCAGGCTGGGACACGTGAGATACCGTTGTTTGTTTGTTTGTTTTAATATTCCAGTGTTTAAAAGGCTATTACCACAATAATAGCCACCTGTCGTCCTGACTTCTCAGGAGGCTAAGGCAGGAGGCGTTCTTTGGCTCCGTCTGCCTACCTTTAAACTGGGGCTTATCAACAATGCCAGTGTCATTGGGTTCTTGCTTGTTTGGGAGGTATAAATGAGTTCTTATGGATAACACTCATGTCTAATGCGTTTCCTCAGCATTGTTCCTGCTGCCCCTGCCACAGCAGCAGTTGCACCACCGTCACACTCCCTCTGGCACGGTGCACACAAGCCACAGAGTATAAGTCCTGCCCCTCAGCAGCTCGGAGTCCTGTGTAGGTCTAGCCTCATGTATGTCCGCTAATAGTACCTACCTCTGAGGACTGTGGTGGAGATGAAGTAGGCAGTCTGCCTGGCCCTGTGAGTGACAGCCATGTTGCGAGAAATATTTAACACTGATGCTACCGGTGTGACCACAGCAGTGACTGACAGAGGAGCTATTCACACCAGGGCTTTATTCTCCATTGTGGATTGTGTTCCTTGTAAGTCATTTGATCTTACTAATGAAGTACTAGTGCTTGAGGGTTAGTTTTTGAAGAATGACTAGAGGCGATGGACTCAGCAATTAAGAGTGGGTACTGCACTTGCAAAGGACCCGAGTTCTGGTCCCCACACGCAGACTGGACAGCTTACAGCTGCCTGTAACTTTAGCTCCAGGGTCTGTTCTCTTCTCTCCTCCTCTTGAATCTGCAATCATGTGCACATATCTTCACACACACACACACACACACACACACACACACACACACACACACACACACACACAAAAACACACACTAATCCTTAAACATAAATTAGAAGGCTGGTGTGGTGTATATGCCGTTAATCCCAGTAGAGACAGCAGGCCTGGGAGTTCAAGGCCATTCTGACTAAGCTCCAGGAGAGCTAAGACTTCAGAGACAAACCCCGTCTCAAAAAGTCAAACTAAGAATGAGCAGGGCCGGTTGGGGATTTAGCTCAGTGGTAGAGCGCTTACCTAGGGGCGCAAGGCCCTGGGTTAGGTCCCCAGCTCAAAAAAAAAAAAAAAAAAAAAAAAAAAAAAAAAAGAATGAGCAGGGCCAGGGCTAATGGAAGCTGTCCCCACCACCACCTCACTACACTTCATCTTGGAGGGTAGGTGGGCGTTTGGAAGAGAGTCATGCAACTCCCAAGACTGCACATACTTGTCATGCACCCCAAGACTGTACACACCTGTCACTGCACAACTCCCAAGACTGCACATACTTGTCATGTAACCCCCAAGGCTGTGCACACCTGTCATGTAACCCCCAAGGCTGTGCACACCTGTCATGCACCCCAAGACTGTGCACACCTGTCATGCAACTCCCAAGACTGCACATACTTGTCATGTAACCCCCAAGGCTGTGCACACCTGTCATGTACCCCAAGACTGTGCACACCTGTCATGCACCCCAAGACTGTGCACACCTGTCATGCAACTCCCAAGACTGTACATACTTGTCATGTAACCCCCAAGACTGCGCACACCTGTCATGTACCCCAAGACTGCGCACACACTGTCATGCACCCCAAGGCCCACACTGTCATGTACCCCAAGACTGTGCACACCTGTCATGCAACTCCCAAGACTGCACACACCTGTCATGTAACCCCCAAGGCTGTGCACACCTGTCATGCACCCCAAGACTGCACACACCTGTCATGTACCCCAAGACTGTGCACACCTGTCATGCACCCCAAGACTGTGCACACCTGTCATGCAACTCCCAAGACTGTACATACTTGTCATGTAACCCCCAAGACTGGGCGACACCTGTCATGTACCCCAAGACTGGGCAGCGACACACTGTCATGCACCCAAGGCTCGCGACACTGTCATGCACCCCAAGGCTGTGCACACCTGTCATGCACCCCAAGGCTGCGCACACCTGTCATGCAACCCCCAAGACTGCGCACACTGTCATGTACCCCAAGGCTGCACACACTGTCATGCAACCCCCAAGACTGCGCACACTGTCATGTACCCCAAGGCTGTGCACACTTGTCATGTACCCCAAGGCTGTGCACACTTGTCATGTACCCCAAGGCTGTGCACACCTGTCATGCACCCCAAGGCTGTGCACACTGTCATGCACTGCAAGACTGCGTACATCTGTAATGCACCCCAAGACTATGCACACCTGTCATGCACCCCAAGGCTTCTCACAGTTGGCTACATATACCTTGCTTCAAGGCTCCTACAGCTATTACTGAGTTATTTGTGTGGGTAGAAAACAAATTTGAAACTTTCAGGCCTTGGGGTGCTGTTGGGACAGCAGGACCCCATCAATCTGCTTCATGGTCACATTCATCTGTGTGGCGAGCTCAGTTCCTGTGGTTGTCAGGCTAAGGCACCGTAATCTACAGCACAGCTGTGCTTATCTTGTCCACGCACACTCACGTGCCAGTGAAATCCTTCTTCCAGTTATTAAAAATCACTTTTCTATTACACCAAGCAGATATTATTACTAGCCCTGAATTTATTTATTAATATCATTGAGTGCCTGTTATGAATAGATATCCTGGTTCTTATGAAGATAATTCAAACTATATCTGTTGAAGAAGTTTTGAGTTGGGCATGATGGCTCATGACCATAGACCCCGCACTTGGGAAGCAGAGGGAGAAGGAGAGTTCCAGGCTAGCCTGGGTTACATAGTCACACCCTGTCTCTAAAACAGCAACAAAGTCACTTACAGTCCAGTCTGACAAACTATTTGCATAGCTATAGCACGTTAAACCATTGACTCCAATATCCCTCCCTCCCTCCCTCCCTTCCTTCCTTCCTTCCTTCCTTCCTTCCAAGACAAGATGTGATAGGGTTTCATGTAGCCCAGGCTGGCCTCTGACTTACTAGGCAGTCAAGTCTATCCTCTGACTCTCCTGCTTCTACCTCCTAAGTAATGCCTGGCATTTTTTTTAAACACACACACACACACACACACACACACACACACACACACACACACACTACTGTTTATGGGCGTCTTGCCTATTTTATGACTGTATGTCTGTGCCTGGTGCCCATGGAGGCCAGACGAGGATATAGGATCTCCTGAAAGTAGAATTACAGATAATTGTGAACCAACATGTGGATACTGGGAATCCAATCCAGGTCCTCAGGAGAGCAGCCATCTCTCTAGTCCCCTCATTTTTAAACTTTTCTCTTCACCGAGGGTGCAGAGGTACAGGGTAATCCTGGAACTTGGGAGGACGGCAGGAGGATCAAGAGTTTGGGGTCAGAGCTACATAGTAAAACTGTCTCCAAAAACAAAACAAAATCTTTTATATTCAGGGAAAATAATAAATATATTTCATTTATGTATAGTTAGGTTCTTGAGTCTTTATTTTTTACTATAAAATAATATTTGCTCATAAAATTTTAAAAATATTTAAAATTAAAAGGGAATAAGCTGGGTATGTGTGTGGCACTTGGGAGGCAGAAGTAGGTGGATCTCTGTGAGTTCAAGGTCTGCATAATGAGTTCCAGGACAGCCAGGACTACATAGAGAGACCTTGTCTCAAAAGTGGGGAGAAAAACTAGTGACACACACATACACAAACACATACACACACACATACACAGACACACAGACACACACATTTTGCTTTTGAGACAGGGTCTTATGTAGCCCAGAATTACCTGGAATTTGCAATGTAGCTGGAGATGACCTTGAACTTCTGAGCTTCCTGTCTTCCCTCCCTGACTACTGGGATTGAAGGTGTGTATGCACAATGCCTAGTCTATACATAAAACGTGGGACGTCAAGCACTCCACCAGCAGAGCCACATTTATAGGCCCCAGCCATCCTGTAGGAACCGGGAAATATCATTTTAATAATTTCATTTTAGTCCTCATATGTCTTTTAAACTGATGATGTTATTCTCCCTCCTGTCTTGGGGTTTCTGTCTCTCTGTCTCTCTGTCTCTGTCTCTCTGTCTCTGTCTCTCTCTGTCTCTCTGTCTTCCTTTCTGTGACCCCCCCACCCCAAGTGTGTGTGTGTGTGTTTGTATGTGCCCGTGTATCTGTGTATCTGTGCGAGTGTGTGCGCGTGTGCTGTGCACATGTGAGCATTAGACTCAGGCTTTCTGCAGTGTCCTCAGATGGTTTGAGCTGATCACCCTGCTTCGGTCTCTAGCCCTCACTTCTGTATAGTATCCTGGCTTTGCCTTTGTCTCAGCTATTGCATAGTAATTATTTCCCATGTCATTAACATACTTTGTAAATGAAGCCAAACAATATTTCATCAGCTTTGACATATAATTCCCACCCATTCCCAAAATGTCAGATACTTATTTTCTTTTATTCGAAATAATATACCAGTAAGCAAGTTTATGTGTGACCCATCTATATTTGATTATAAATTTCTTCCAGTAAATCAGCCCAAGGGAACTGTCTGCAAGGGTTTACTACAGATGGCTTCATTACTTTGGCAATGATGTTTAGTCTCACAAGTGTGGTGCTGATTGAGGTGATATTTATCATTCAGCTGCAGGAGACCCTTAGCTTTTCAAAAATCACTCCAAAGTCTTATGACATAAAGACATTTTCATATTTATTGAAGCTCACAATTTAATCACACGGGCTAAGCAGCTGAGGGGTGACCAACACTGCCCCTCGCTGTGTCACTAGAGCTTCCTAGCCCTAGCAGGACCTCTTGTACAGTGGCTTAAACACTTACCTTGTCTGAGTCTGTGGGGATGGGAGCGATGGCTCAGAAGTTAAGAGCATTGACTGCTCTTCCAGAGGATTTGAGCTTGGTCCCCAGCACATGGCAACCACATGCAACTCCAGTTCCAAATGACCTGATGCCCTCTTTTGGCCTCTGCAGACACCAGGCATGCATATGACATGCAGGCAGAACACCCTAACTCATAAAATAAAAATAAATCTTTCTAAGAAGGAAGACTTTTGTGAAAATTGGCAAGGCCATAATTTATGATATACAGACCTGTAGAGGAGAGCTGTATCTGCCACAGAAATGTACTAAAAAAAAACCCGGAAGACATTGACACTTCCAACTGAAGGCCTACAAATGTCTTCTAGTTTCTAGTTTTTAGATTGTATATATTAATCTTTTACTCCTAGCAAATAAATCTGGCTTTTTTAATATAAGAATTAATTTTTTTTAGATTTATTTATTTTATGTACATCAGTACACTGTTTGCTCTCTTCAGACACACCAGAAGAGGGCATCGGATCCCTTTACAGATGGTTGTGAGCCACCATGTGGTTGCTGGGAATTGAACTCAGGACCTCTGGAAGAGCAGTCAGTGCTCTTAACTGCTGAGCCATCTCTCCAGTCTCATGGCTTTATTCTTATTACCAAGCAAAGTAATTATTTTCTGTATAAAAAGTCATGTATACATGCATGTAACTTAACATGAATACATCAAGGAAGCTGTCGTTATATTGGGCTACTACATATGTTCCCACCCCCTACCTACTTTAACTTTAAAGGAGGCTCTTTAGGGAAGAAACTATGTGGAAAATAGTTTAATCAGTTTCTGAGAAAAGCTAAGAGGACAGACACTGCCTCGATCAATCTCGTGTGTCTTAGCATATCTGCCTATTGCTGTCTTTTCTCTGCATGAATGTGCACATGCTCACTTAAGGAGAACCAGCCACCCAGTATCCCTGCGCCACAGCCTTTAGAGTGCTTCCTCCCTTCCCTCTGCTGGCAGGGAGCTACAGTTGCCTCCTGTCTGGTCCCAGGAATGTTCATAGCTTTTAGTTTATAGTCTCTGGCAAACTTACAGCCGAGGCCTGTCTTTGAGGGATTTTTCCCATTGAAGATTTTTAATTACATTTTTAATTTACATTTTAAATGTTATCCCATTTCCAAGTTTTCCCTCCAGAAACCTGCTATCCCTCCTTGCTTCTATGAGGGTGCTCCTTCCCCCCACCCCTTACTACCCCCCTACACACAAATTAAAGATTTTAGACACACACAAAATGAGGTCCCTCGTGGATGGCCTCATACTTCTTCATTCTGGTCTTTTCATACACGCTCTGGTCCAGGCATGAACTTGACCTGTAGTCCGCCAGCCTCCCCATAGTGTTATGGACTAAAGGACTCACGTCTGATTGGCATTTGGTTTCCATTGTTGTCTTACTCCCCAGCCTCACAGGCTACTTGACCCCTTCACCTAGCCCATCACTAGGTTCCAGCCAGAACCAAGGCAAAGGGACTCAGGGTGCTGCACATTCTGTAATTTGGCCTCCAATCACCATTCTTGGCCGTGTGCCTTAGCTCTGAAAGCTGGGCTCTTGTCTTGGTCCTCTGTGCCAGAATCCCATGGTAACCTGCCCTGTTCCTCTGTCTCTTGTCTTTATCAGCCTCGTTCCCAGGCACTGAAACCCAGGGACCATTGCGCCTGCCTCCCAGCAGCCTCCAGCCTGCCACTGGGGTCACACTCTGGAGCACTGTTTCTACTTGTCCTGGTGCTCACAGGCAGGAAGGCTCTGTTCTGGACACTTACCTCATCAAAGGGCAGCTGCACCCTTCCAGTTCTTCAGGCCAGAATTCTGGGGTCATCATTCACCCCTCTTATTCACTCACATCTGCTCTGGAGCCTTCAGCAAAGCCTTCATTCTGTTTTAAAAGCACACTCAGTGCTGGACATGTAGCTCAAATGGTAGAGTGGTTATCTAGGTAGGTAGCGTGCACAAACCCTAGGAGCAGACCCTAGTGCTGATAAGCACTGCACGGCGGAGCATGCTTGCGTTCCCTGTGTATGGGAGGGAAAGGCAAGAGGATCAAGTTCAAGGTTATCTTCAGCCACAGAGTGGGTTAGAGGCTATCCTGGGATACTCGAGACTCTACCTCCCCGGAGCTCCCTAAAATAAAAATAAGTGCCAAAAGTTGGGTTTGGTAGCATAACTTTGTAATCCTAGCACTTGGGAAGTAAAGTTGAGAGGATCATGACTGCAGGGCCATCCTTGGCTAAATAGCTGGTTTGAGACCAGCCTGGGCTCTATGAGATCATATCTCAAAACGAGTAAATGAGTACATAACATAGTGAGAACCCTTCAGAACCCCGACTGTTCTGTCTGGCCCACTATCCTCTCTTCCCTGGAGTTTTGCAGTAGCCTTCCCACTGGCTTCTCACAGGAAAGTCCTGTTGCTTTCACGGTATTTTCAGAACTGCCTTTGAAAGACCGCTTCTCAGCCTTGCAGTGGCTTTGTGGCATTCAGTATGTAGCCAGAGTGCAAACGAAGTCCCCGTGCCCCACCAGCTCCCGTCACCCCTGCTCTTCCCTGCTCACCTCCTCAGGCCTGACATTCTTCCTCACCGTGGACACTTGGCCACACGTACATGGTTTTCTGTCTCTCTAGGCTCCTCTAGGGGTTCTCTGATAGGACCATTCTTCCAGTGTTCTGAAAGGCTTACCTCCTCACTTCTCCAGCTCATTTCCATCTGTGAGCTGACATCTTGAAAGTCACACTTCTACCTCAGTCCTTGCAGGTGTGTTTAGTCTCCTCAGCCTGTCACTGTCCAAGTCCTGATACAGTTCTTATCTGCTATTTATCTTTTATCAGAATGCAGACTCCAGGAAGGTAAAGTGCCAACGTCTAGCATAATGCCATCTCTAGAGTAGCTGCCCACCCGTGGTTACTGACTGATGGAGGAGTGGAAAGCTGAAAGGCTTTTACCCGTGTGTTAACACATTTTATATGTATTACAATAGATCTCATATGTATTTACAAAGTCACATGGCGACCTTATATGGGTCGCTCTCACAATTCCCACTTTACAGGTAGAAAGCTGAGGTTAAGCGACTTACCCAAAATCGTTCAGATGGGGCAGCAAGGCCGGGGGAGTGTAAGCTTTGGCTTCAGTATCTGCCCTGTTGTGCCTGGCTGAGTTTAAGTCTCCATAGCTTCAGTTTCCTTCCGTATAAACCATGGACAGTAACCTTCCTTTGAGTATTCATTTTCTAGTGTATTTTGTTGATTATTGATAGAGTTGAAATTTTAAAAATATTTTTATTGGCCTTTTAGAATTTCTTCAGATCCTTTCTGTTCATAACTTTTCCCAGCTCTTTTGGGTGTCTTTCTAATGAAGTTGGAAGTCTTTGAATGGTAGAGATCTGTGCCGTCTTATAATACGCTCCCTCATACTCCCTCTCACACTCTCTCACTGCTTAAAGATGTTTTTGGTGATCTCTTCCCTTCGTGTTGTCAGAGGCCCGGTGTTGGTTGATAATCAGTTAGTGAGAATACAGATTATTCACTCAGCGACTTTTTCCTTTACACTGGAGCATTTGGGTGCCGTTCAGCCAGGACAGCTCTAAACTCTCACTTGGAGTTTGTACCACTGGTCGCGGCCCTTCGCACTGGCTTCAGCGGATTCCTGAAAGAGAATGTGTTTTCTCAGAGGCAAGGATACCCAAACATTTCCCAGATTTTGGCCACATAATCAGGAATTTCAAAAGAGTTCTGGAATTTTTGGGCTGGCCTCCAAGTTATCAGGCACTGTTGTCATCTCCGAGGGCAGTTTACTTGGAGCTCGCTCTGCCCTCCCTCAGCTGTGGAGCACAAATGGGGCAGATGATGAATATTTCAGACGTCCCTGTGGGATGAACTCCAAAGGCAATCTCAGAAGCTAGACGCATAACTCATATGGCCAGAGTTTGGCCAGCTCTTCTGAAGTATTGTGACTTCCTGTCAGACCACCGGCTCTGCAGACCCTCAAGGTCTGAGTGCAGCAGACCCGAGGAAAGAGTGTGGTACCCAGATGCTGCCTACACTGGCTCAGGTCTGCTTGGAATCTGAACTGAAAATCTCAGGCCTTCCTGGACAGGTTAGCTTTGTGAATGTGTCTTCCACAGGAAGTGGTCAAGCCACTTGGTGTTCAGTAAAATGGGTCTCTCAGATACCTCGTTTTAAAAAGGGATTATTATTTCACTTTTGGTTTTGTGAAGGTGTGGGTGTGTGCACCTGAATGCAAGTGCTGCTGGGAGCCAGCGGTGTCTCTGGAGCTAGGGTTACAGGCAGTCGTGAGCTGCCTAATATAGGTTCTGGGAACCAAATTTGGATCCTCTGCGAGAGTAGTGTGTACTCTTAACCACTACTTCTCACACCGCAGATACCTTTGGCACTGTACAAGTCCATCTAGTCCTCCCACCCCACCCCTGTGTGTGCATCTCTCTGTCTTTCTTCTGTTTATGCAGGGCTCGAGATCAAGCCAGGCCTTCTGCACATGCTCAGCCACCCACCGGCTGAACTGCATCCCCTAGCCCATGTGTTTTCTTTTTTAGATTATTTATTATTATTATTATTATTATTATTATTATTATTATTATTATTTGTGTGTGTGTGTGTGTGTGTGTGTGTGTGTGTGTGTGTGTGTGTGTGTGTGTGTGTGTGTGTGTGTGTGTGTGTGTGTGTGTGTTCCCTATGCTTGCAGAGGCCAGAAAGAGGGAGCTGCCATTACAGATGGCTGTGAATGCCTGCTGTGGGTGCTGGGAACTGAACAGGTCAAGAACACACATAACTGCAGAGCCAGTCACAGACACGGTGACACGTCTGTAATCCTAGTTCCCAGAGGTCAGATTACAAGGATCACAAGTTGGAGGCCTGCCTGGGCTACCTAGTGAGACTCTGCCTCAAACAAAGCAAGACAATTAATACTTGTCAGCCACCTGATGCATAAAATATATACAGTTTTCATGTCCAGATGGGCGTCTGAGGTTGGTTGTTGGTCAGGTCCCTGAAGGCCAACTGGATCTCATTACTAGCTGTTCTGTAACTCACACTGGGAAGATTATTAGCCTCTCTGCACCTAATGTATGCATCAGTGAACTCTGACTAAGGGTACTACTTAGGGTAGACTGAATTAAATTAGCTAATACATGAACATCCTCGGAATAATGCCCAGATGTAGTTATTGCTCAATGAATATTGCAAAATTCCTGTACCAGCTTCTGTTGAGTGAAATGCTGGGGGCTGGGCCTTCTTGTGTGATTTCAGTAAATGGCTAATCCCACTTTTCCTCTCTGTGTGATATGCTGTGTAGGGCTAGAGAACTAAGTTTTGCTATTTATATAAAGCTTCTTCTTTCATTTTTATCTTTTAGGTGAGGCTTCATGTATCTAAAGTTGCACTAGAACCCAGATGAGGGTGGCCTAGAACTCTATGTGGTGTGGGGGATGGGAGGGGACTCATTATTTAGCTCTGGCTGGATTGAAACTAATTTTGGAGATAGAGCAGGCTTATGTGGACTTCATAGAAATCCACCTGCCTCTATCTCCCAGGTGTTTGGACCAAAGCTGTGTGCTACCATGCCTGGCAACCTTGAACTTCTCATTTTCCTGTCTTTACCTCCCAAATGGTGGGACCACAGGCATGGGCCACCATAGCCAGTTTATACCCTGCTGAGGAATGGGGCTTTACGAGTGTTAGGTAAGCACTCTGTTAATTGTGCCACAACCTCAGCCCCCTTCCCCCCAACAACTCTCATCCTTTGACTAGATCTTACTGTGTAACTTAGACTGGCCTGGAACTTGTAATCCTGTGTCAGCTCTTCGAGTGCTAGAATTACAGGCATGCACTGCCACACCAGCCTTACATAAAGCTTCTTAGATTCTGTGCAGGCTGGTTAACATCTGAGTGATTCCTCATTGGCTGGATAAAAATACCCTTGCTGAAGTCTTAGCTGGCCTGGCCGGGGTCATCCAGACTGTATGTGAATGCACTGACTGAGTGCAGCTCTGGGAGAGGCAGGGACTATCAGAAAGAAGGCAGGCCTGGACAGTACAGAGCTGGACAAGGGCGGAAGCTATTTCTCCAGGTGCCCTTACATTTGGACTCTGAAATTCAGTTCTCTCTGGAACCAGGCCCTGATTGTGAGGTCCTTAAAGAGTGGGGGACAGGGGCCGCAAGCAGCACACTGCCTGTCTCTAAACTTTTAAGTCACCACATATTTTGGCTGCAGAATCAGCCAAAGTTTTGTTCCAGTTCCTTACAAAGTTTCACAACATTTCAGGCGTTAGAATTGGTCCCTATGTTGTGAAACAGCTGGTTTTTATACTTTTTAAACTTGAAGATGAAGACTTAGTTGTTGATTATTACTCTGGATGTTTTCCAAGAGTCAGTGCCATCTGTAGAAGTTTCTCCACAGGCCTTAATGCCAGATACTGTAGCAATTTCTCTGTTCAAAGATACACAGTCTGTGTTTCAGGGCACTCCCTGGGTACAGAAATCGGTTTCCTTGACAACAGATAGCTGATGTTTTAGCTCATTTCTTCCTTTACTCCTACCTAACCTCTTGGGGATGTAACTTCAGAAAGCTTTCCCCTCCCATTTTCTCCTGCAAACCTGTTTGGGGCAGTCACAGTTGTAGCCATTCAGCACCCATCTCCCAGTACTGGGGACTGAACATGGCTTTTGCTAAGTAGGTACTCATAGCATTGAGCCATATCCTCATCCCTTTTTAATTATTTTGGGATAGTGTCTCAGTGAGGTGCCCAGGCTAGCCTCTGTAACTTGCTCTGTAACTCAGACAGACTTGGAGTTTTCAGCCTTCCTGCCTCAGTCTCTCCAGTAGCTGCAATTACAGGATTGCACCACCAGGTCCAGCTCAGACTTGCCTTTTTTGAGGGGAGTGGGAGGATCCTGGGGATTGAACCCTGGACTTCATAAGTACTGGCAAGTACACTACCGCTAAGCTAGACCTCCAGATATTTAGTTTGTTTATTCTTTGTGTGTGTGTGTGTATGGATGTGTGTCTGGGTGTGTAGACACTGGAAGCCACAGAGCATGTATGGAGATGGGAGAACAGCTAGCAAGGGGAATTGGTCCCCTCCTTCCACCATATGGATTCTGGGGACGTTACCTTGTTTTCATACATGTATTTGTTATTGTTGTGTGTGGTGTGTGAATGTGTGCATGCGAGCCCCATCCCCACCTAGCATGCATTTGCAGGTTACTTTCTTCTTCCATGGGCTCCAGGGTTGACCTCAGTTTTTGTTTTGTTTTTTTTTTCTTCTTTCTTTCGGAGCTGGGGACTGAACCCAGGGCCTTGCGCTCGCTAGGCAAGCGCTCTACCCGCTGAGCTAAATCCCCAACCCCTTGACCTCAGTTTTGAGCAGCAAACACTACCATGCACTGAGTCATCTCTCCAGCCCTGTTGTAGTTTTCCTGAGTGCACAGGAAAACACTTCTCCACAGAAGTAACCAGGCGGTGTTTATTTGACTGAGACAGAGCCTACTATCTCGCCCTGACTAGCCTGAAACTCTCAACATAGACCAGGCTGGCCTTGAGGTTAGGTTGTACTGATTCTCCTTCCTCTGCCTCCTGGATTGCTAGGATTCTAGGAATGTGCTGCCGCACCGGCTGTCCTCCGGTTGGCTTTGGTGCTGTGGGTTGGACCCACTTCCCTAAGCTGTGCTCCGGTCTCTAGGCAGGGGTCTAATGGTGCTCAGAGGGCATAACTGTCGAGTGCCTGAGCTCTGTGTGCTCTGCCCCTTAATTCTCCTGCTGGAGTACGGTTGGCATCTTCACCCAATTCTACTGATGCTGAGACAGTAACATACCAAAGGTCACACAGTGGCCAGTGTCAGCATCATGAGTCTGACCTTTTCTGTGTCTTTTCCAGGCCTCTGCTCTCATTTAGCAAATGACATAGGATACACAGAATCAGTCTGTTCTCAGTGCAAATGTGTTTTATTCTTTTCCAGTCTGTATAATTGCTTTTTTGTGTGGCCTCCTAGAACCCTCAGATGGTGACTGTGCTGCCTCACCTTTACTTGGCTCTTCTCTTATTATTTGTCGGCTTTTCAGCCCCTGCAATATTTTTGTTAAAATAGTACAGCTTCCAGGGAAATGTGTCTCTGTGACCGTCCCTGGTTCTCCATGCACTGAGCTTTCATGCTGGAGCCTGGTCAGGGAAGGCCAGAGCCACAGTCTGTTCCCTGAAGTGGTCTCTTACCCGGGAAGGGAGCAGCCAGACCAGGAGGAGAGGCAGGGTCCTACAGGTCATCAGGCAGGAAGGATGAGCTAGTCAGCAAGGGCAGACGTGGGCTCGCCTGCACGGGCTTCCTCCCCTGAAGCACTCATGCCGCAGCTCACCTCTTCAGGATCTCATCCACATCTTGGCATTCATGAAATTGCTCAACAGACACGCTGGACCAGTTTGTGCCTGTTCAGGTTCTGGGTAGTTTTTGACATTTGTTTAAAGTTAATTAATTAGGGTAGTCATCTAAAAGTTTTAATACATGCAGTTATTATATGTTAATTAAAAAGAAAGAATTAAAAGCTTAGGAAAGCTCCAGAGTTAAAATGCAACTTAAAACAAAGTGGAGAGCCGGCTAAACAAAGCGCAGGCGAGCACGGCATAGCCTTGAATTGACTGGCTTTCTGGCAGCAGCAGTGGGTCCTATTTGTCACAGCCCTCTGTCCATTTTGATTACTTGCCCTTGAGGAATAGCAAAATTGTAGCATCAGAGCGGACTGTACTCTTTCAGTACATAGGTGGAAAACTGAAAGCAAGAAAAATCTAGCCGTTCGCCAGCCCTTGCTCAGCCGATGTCTCCCTCGCCTGGTTTGAAGCTTTGCAACCCGTGTGCAATTTGCCTTCAATCAAGTAGGAAGGAAATTCACTCCTTTCTTCTTATTTTCTCTCCACCATCCTTTCCTCTTTTTTTCTTTTTTATTTTTGTTTCTTTGTTTTGTGCTGTTGAGACAGTACCTTGCTATGTAGTTTTGGTCGGCCTAGAACTCACTATGTAGACCAGGCTGGTCTTGAACTCACAGTGATCCTCCTCTATTTCTCCGATGCAGGGATGACAGGTGAGCTTCATAATAAAGCATCTTTCAATCACGTTTTTACCAGGAATAGTTTGTGCCTCTGTTACATCTGTCCCTACCAATACTGGGTGCATAAGACAACACGCGTCTTCTGCACCGGGCATCACACTGCGGCCAAGGGCTTTGCGGATGTTATTTATCTCTCCCAGTAACCCCAGAGTCAGTGCTGTTACTGCCCCCAGCTAACACATGGGGGCAAAGATGAAGGGTAAGAAGGCCACAACGCTGTGTAGTACCGGCAGATTTCAGCCAGGCCCTTTCGGTTTATGCCTGTAACCGTAGATGCCCTACCAACAGCTTTTGTTCTTCTGTTGGTTTTCTAAAACAGAACTGTTTTCTCTGAATGCAGAAGTTGAAACCTGTTAAGGAAATTCAACCGGAGTATTTCTTGAAGAAAAAAAGAAACCATTTCCTGCTTTCTTCATTTGTTAACCCCATGACATCACTGGGGCTGAGGCGCTGTGGTCTCTCTACTTCAGCAAATAATGCAGTGGACACAATGCTCTGGGGACTCCTGAGGCCGTGCTGGGGTGACTCTTGGCACCCTTTGATGGCACCCTTTGTTTGACTTTTCCTCTGCCTTACCTTCAGTTCTTGATGCTTACAGAACTGTGCACCCCTAGTCATGGAGTACAAGTCAGACTAGGTCCTGCCAGGACTGAAGCCTTCCAGTGGTGCTAGGCTGGGCTCCCCTCAGCTGTGCCCCTCGTCTCAGGATCTTTGGATTCGTCTACTTTGAGTCAGTTTGTGTTTTCCCATAAGTAGAGAATCAGGAAGTAGGAAACTAAAGCAGCAAGGAAACTTTTGGAAGTGTGTCTGTTGTTACTGTAATTGGGAAATGCTACACCGCAGGCAAGAGTTAGGAGTTACACAGCCTGGTTCAGGCCCTGCCTCTTCCCTTCCTGAGCTTCGCAGCAGATGGAATTCCCAAGCCTCAGTTCCTGTGTGTGAAGCAGTAGCATTGTGTCATGTGCACTCCAAATGCCAGTTCAGACTGATTACTACTAGGCCAATGGTTCAGCCTTTTGACCCATTCAGTTAGGGAACAATTTGAGTTAACACTTTGGTGTTGGTGAGAATACTGAAATTTGTTCCTACTATTATTACAGACATAATTTGGTGCATGTCTTTTAAAAGCAGTTTAAGACCATGTTTGTCATTATATAAAGAGCATTAAGATTTCAGCTGGGCAGTAGTGGGGCACACCTTTAATCCCAGCACTTGGGAAACAAAGGCAGGCAGATTTCTGAGTTTGAGGCCAGCCTGGTACAGAGAGAGCTCTAGGACGTCCAGGACTACACAGAGAAACCCTGCCATGAAAAACCAAACAGAAAAGTAGGACATAGCTGTTATTTCAGCTCTTGAGAGGCCAAGACAGGAAAATTGTGGCAAGTTTGAGGCCAGCCTGGACTACATAGTGAGTTCTGGGCTAGCCAGGGCTATGTAGTGAGACTCTGCTTTAAGCAAGCAAGCAAACAAGCAAACAGACTGAGGAGGTTAAGAAACAAGCTGGGCAGGCATGGCAGGACAGACACTCTTTTAAACCCAGAACTTTGGAGGCAGAGACAAAACAATCAGGAGTTCAAGAGTACCCTTGTTCTCGTGGCAATCTTGAGGCTCGTCTGGACTCCATAAGACCCTACCTGATAAAGCAAACCAACATAAAGAAGTGATTTGAGGGAGAACCCAAACCAGGATTATTCTTCAGCACATCCTCCTGAGGACTCAGCAGCACAGTCCGTGCTGAGCACAGCGCCAGCTTCTCTAGCAGTGAGCAAGGCGGCGTCTGCTCTGCATGTACACTGCTCGAAAACAAAACCAAAGGTTTGGGCTTCACCTGGTGCAGCAGAGCACTCCCTAACCAGAATGGCAGTCAGAAAGGCCCTGTCACATGTCCAGCTTGGGAACACAACTGAGAGAAAACAGGGAACAAAAACACTGGGCACAAGCTGTGGTTGTATCTGTCTGGAAAGAGCATCATCTGTCCTTCCTGTTCTGTGGCCCTAAACTACGTGTAATGTGGTTACGTCTCCTGAGAGTAAGAGTCTTGCTAGCACACTGTAATCCAACGCTTGGGAGGCTGAGGCAGGAGGATCGTCAAAGTTCGAGGCCAGCCTGGTCAACAAAGTAAGACCTTTTCTCAAACAAAACAGTTACGGAAACAAGCAACCTTCACATATTTATTGGATACGGTTTATGGTCTAGACATTCCGCTCGATGCTGGAGATAATCATGACCCAGACATGCCGGGTCATTGCTTGGTGGAACTTCAGCCCAGTGGGACAGGCAGATGATTTTACAATTGTTAGCACTGTGTGAAAATCTACAATTGAGGAGTACAGAGCTGGAGCGTCTCAGAGTGCTGCCTAATCCAGACTGCAGCCAAGGAGGCCTTCCTGGTGGAGGAGGAGGAGGAGAAGAGGGGGGGGGAAGGGAAAGGGGAAAAGGAGGGGGGAAGGAGGGGGGGGGGGGGGGGAGGAAGAAGTGTTGAAGTGTGACCCAAAGGTAGTAAACTGGAAGTTGGAGCAGAGTGTTCTAACAAGAGAAGCTGTGTTTGGCAAATAAATCCAAGAGGTAAGAGAAAGCATGTGTTGTTTGAGCAACTGAAGGCTTGCTGGGTCTGAAACTGCCATCCCTGTGAGGAGGGAGCAGTAGGAGCCTGGAGCCAGAAGCAGAGCACAGATCTTCCTCTTGAATCGCGGGATGTCATCTGTGTAGGACAGTGCAGGGCGATTAGAAGAATGTCTGTTTGCTGTTTGCTTGTTTGTTGGTTCCAGGTGTATCATTTGCCATCCCAGTTGGCCAATTTGAGGCTAATTGATCTAACAGTGAGATCTTGTCTTCAAAAAGGTGTCTGTGTCTGTGTATCTTTATTATTTTTTATGTGCACAGTTTAGTGATGTTATGTGTACTCATTTGTTGTGCAAAACTGATCCACAGAACCTCTTCATCTTAGAAAATAGAAAATCTGTACCCATTAAATAACAACTCTCATTTCCCTCTCCCTTCCTTCCTCCTCCTCCTCCCCCCTCCTCCTCTCCTCTCTCCCCTCCTCTCTTCTCCTCCTCCTCCTCCCACCTCCTCCTCTCCTCTCTCCCCTCCTCTCTCCTCCTCCTCCTCCTCCTCCTCCTCCTCTCCTCTTCTCCTCTCCTCCTCCTTCCCTCCTCTCCTAGCAGCCACCATTCTTCTCTCTGCATCTGTGACTCTGACTGGGCCTGGCCTCATAAATGACGTTATATGTACTTTGTTTTTGTGTGACCTGTCTCTGCCATTTGGCATGACGCCCTCAAGGCTCATCCATGTTGTAGTGACAGGATTTCCTTTCTTTTTAAGGCTTAGTAATATTACCTTATGTGCATATCCCATCCAATTACCTATTCATCTTATGATGGACACTTGAGCTGTTTTCACCCTTTGGAATTGTGCTTAAAGCAACTATGAAAATGGTTACAAATATGCTCTAGGATGTGTGACCATAAGGTGGTTTTAGGCTGGTTCATTTGCACATGCTGGCCTGGAACTCCTGGGGAGCTGGGCAAGCAGTGTGCAACACTGCTCGTCTGGTGCTTTGTCTTGCTTTTCTGTGCACAGGGATTACATCCAGAGCTTGGGCATGCTGTGCTCCGATCCCAGCCTTACCCAGCCTCACTTCCAGTTTCTGAGAGGTTGCTCTCTGTGCACTCACACCATTTTACAGCCCAACCAACAGCGTGTGCCACTAAAGCAGCTTAGGGAGTGAGGGTTTGTTTTAGCTCACTTTGTTTTTGTTTGGAAGCTTTGAGGTCTTTTCTTTTCTGGTAGTCATTATAACAGATGTAAAGTGGTAGCTCATCGCCCTGTGCTTCCCAGGTCACTAGAGAGGCGGTGTCTCTTCCTGTGGTTCTCAGCCATCCATGTGTCTTCTTTGGGGAAATTGCTTATTTAAGTCATATCTGTCATTGTCTTTGCCAAGGATGTAACCGGCAAAAGTTGGAGGTTTCTCCTTGTTGAAATCAGCAAGTCTCTTACTATGAGTGAAATCAGTTCATTCAACAAATAAAATTGGGTGAGCCCCATGTGTGTAGCATTGGGGGTGTCACACATAAGTCAGGCTGAATGGTCAGCAGTAGTTCTGAATACTTTGTCTCTTATTAGCATATAAACACTTTATCTTTGTTAAGCAAATTGGCTTTTGGTGTTTTAGTTGTCTGTTGTTACGTTTCAAGTTGCCTTAAGTGTGGTGAGTTAAAGCAACACACATTTTATTATCCGGAGTTTCTGTATTGAAGTCCCAGACAAGGCTTACCTGGGTTGTCTGTTTCAGGAGCTCACCCAGTTCGAATGCAGTTATGGGCAGGGCATGGTCTCAGCAGGGACTGGACTAGGAAATTGTCTTCTGTGCTTCCCCAGGGTGGCCAGATTTACTTTGTGGTTAAAGCACTGTGGTATGTGCCTGGGCAGCTGCTACTCTGCGCTCCTAGAGGCCCCTTCCCGCTCTGTGGACCTGTCCATTTGCTGCCCTGCAGCTGACTCCCGTATGCCGGCGAGGCTGTCTAGTGCTTCTGCTGGAGCCTCATCTCAGGGATGCCGCTCATCACAGAGGCCGGGTCCTGTTAGTAGAGGTGTGTGCAGGCCCTGTCCACAGTCAGGCTGAGGGTTATGCCAGGCAGTGAAGAGGAAGAGGGTGGTAGGGACTGTTGGGGTCCCCTTTGCCTTGTTTATCACAGTCTTCTCCATTCAGAATGTGTCTGGGGTTTTTCTGCTCTGTATATTAAAGACATTGGTATTTTGTAATGCTGGGTTTCAACTTTTAGTACATTTAAAATAGTCTTCACTT
This sequence comes from Rattus rattus, assembly GCF_011064425.1. Taxonomy (NCBI): domain Eukaryota; kingdom Metazoa; phylum Chordata; class Mammalia; order Rodentia; family Muridae; genus Rattus; species Rattus rattus. The sequence continues at coordinate 119,590,024 of NC_046155.1, forward strand.
TAAGATTTTTCATTCACTCTTTTTAAAATTCATATTCTATCCTAGTACTACTATTATTTTGGAATTTATTTTTTCTCTTCTCCCTCACCCCAGTTTTGAGACAGGGTCTTGCTTTGTAGCCCAGGCTGGTCTCAAAGTCAGTCTCCCTAGGCCTCCTGAGTGCTAGGATTACAGGCATGTGTTACCATACCCACTGAATATTTTTATTTTATTTATTATTATGTGTGTGTTACATGTATTTGTGAGTGTGGACATGCATTTACTACAGTGATATGCATAGAGGTCAAAGGACAACTTTCTGTAATTAATAGCTTTCACTTGTCAGAGTGGCTAATACTTTTACTAGCTGAGCAACAATGTTAGTCCACAGTGAATTTATTTTATTTTTAACTATGTGTACTTGTGTGTGCCTATGTGTGCAGCATGGGCACTGAGCTCACGTGACATTGAATGCTAGAAGAGGGTATTGGATCTGCTAGAACTGGAGTTACAGGTGGTTATAAGCTGTCTGATGTGCATGCTGGAACTGGACTCTGGTCCTCTGAGAGAAATATGTCCTCTTAATTGCTGAGCCATCTCTCCAGCAACCCCTCCCCCAATTTCTTTTTTTTTTTAAGACTTATTTATTTTATTTATATGAGTACACTGTAGCTGTCTTCAGACACACCAGAAGAGGTCATCAGATCCCATTACAGATGGTTGTGAGCCACCATGTGGTTGCTGGGAATTGAACTCAGGTCCTCTGGAAGAGCAGTCAGTGCTCCTAACCACTGAGCCATCTCTCCAGCTCCCATTTATTTCTTATATGGTTCTTTCTAAGTTTTCTATTTGTTTTGGTCCGTTTCATAGTTTGCTTTATATCTATGTATTACTGTGGGTTTAGAATATAACCTTTGAGTTTAATTTTAGTTTTATATTGTTAAGCTAAATATATATATATATGTCGTCCAGAGCTAAGGGCAAACGAAAGCACGTTCAGTCTAGAGTAGCCCTTGCATCTCTGCTGCAGCAGCTCCTAGGGTCCCTTCCACGGGCCGCTGTGTTCACATTTTCTTACTCTTTTTTTTAAAAGATTTTTTAAAAAGATTTATTTATTATATATAAGTATACTGAGGCTGTCTTCAGACACACCAGAAAAAGGCATCAGATCCCATTACAGATGGTTGTGAGCCACTGTGCAGTTGCTGGGAATTGAACTTAGGACCTCTGGAGGGAACAGTTGTAATTTTACTTCGCACTGTCAGGTCATCCTCTCTAGAATGTCTGCCACCTTATACCCAGGTCTGTTCTGTTGGGGAGCCTGCTTACCCATAGCCTCCCCAGGGTTTTGCTAAACTTTCTGGTCTTTGTTAAACTTTCTTAAGCTCATAAAATGCCTGTATGTAGTGTGTGAGCGTGTGTGTGTGTGTGTGTGTGTGTGTGTGAAAGAGAGAGATACTTGCGTGTGTGTGTGCGTCTGTGTGTGAGAGAGAGGCTTTTTTGTGTGTGTGTGTGTGTGTGTGTGTGTGTGTGTGTGTGTGTGTGTGTGCTGAGTGTGTGCAGGGGCACAGTCACATGGATGCCTAAGGTGTCAACCTTCGGTGTGGTTTCTCAGGAGCCATCAACCTAGCTTTTTTAAAAGAAATCTTTTTTTAAGCATGCACTTGTATGTGTATGTACTGTGTAAGTGCATATGTGTTCAAGCATGTGAGTACAGGTACCCTGGTGTGTACTGTGTAACCGGTCTGAGATCAGAGATAACCTGGGAAGTGGGTCCTTACCTTGTTTGAGGCAGGGTCTTTTAGTTACTTGCAGCTGCGTATGCCAGGCCAGCTAGCCCACTGAGCCAGCCACCTTCCCAGCCCCTTTGGTTTTGTTTGCCTGTTTGTTTGTTTGTTTTTGAGGCAGGCTCGCTCCCCCTCCTTGCCCCCCCCCTCCTGGGGCTAGTCTGTCTGGCCATCAACCTGTTGCTTCCTCCCTAGCGTTGGGGCTCCAGGTGCTTACCTCCATGGCAGCTTTGTGCGTCAGTGCTGGGGATGTAATTCCTTGTGCTTTACCCACTGAGCAGGCTCTCCCGATCCTCTGTGTAGCTTCGATTTGCTTTTCTCTTATAAATGAAATGTGCATCTCCCCTGTGGCTTTATATTATCTTTATCTTCATGACATTGTCTTTTACCCTTAATTTTGGTGGTTGGGTGTTATATTTTTAAAAGATGTGGCCATTTTTCTGTGATTTGAGTTGCGAGTATTTTCACAGTTTGCTATTTGTTAAATTATATGATAGGATTTTTTTTCATGCAAATTTAAAAAAAGTTGTGGGGCTGGGGATGTAGCACAGTTGGTCCAGTGCTTGAGTTGCAGGCATTGCCACCTGCTGGCTTCCTCTTTACTGATGTTGTCTACCCCTGTCCCCTGCCACACTGTTTTGACTAATTACTGTAGGTTTATATTACATTTGTAAATATTGGTTTACTTTCATGTGGCTTTTCAATTCCCACCTCCCACCCCCAGCTATTGAACATTTATTTCCACGATGGTTTTCAAGTTTATCTTATTTTCGCTTTAGGCTTATTTGGAGTGTCAGAGGTTTGGATGAGAATGGCCCCTATGGGCTGACATATTTGAATCCCTGGTCCCAGTTATTGGAACTGTTAGAGAGTAGGATTAGACACTATGGTTTTGTTTAAGGAGGTTTGCCAAAAGGGGCAGACTTGGAGGTTTCAAGAGCCCATACAGTTTACACTTAACTCTCTGCCTCCTGCTTGTGGCTCTAAATATACTCTTAGTTCCTGCCCCAGTGCCATGCCTGTCTGCCTGCTGCCATGCTCCTTGCCAAGATGGGCAGGGAACCCGGCCCTCTGAAACAGAGCCTCCAGTCAACTCTGCCTGCTTAAGTTGCCTTGGTCTTGGTGTCTTATCGCAGCAAGAGAGAAGTCACCCAGACAGAGTATTTTTAAAGATTATGTTGTTAATAACTAATAACTTTTTACACTGCTAAGCAGTGTCATTAGACTCATGTTTTAGGGGCTTATTCTGACTGCACTGTGGAAGCAAGGTAGGAGGTGACAAGAATAGAGACCAAAAGTCAGTTTGGAGTCACACCATGTGGATCTGGTAAGTTTCAGGCCAGTCTGGGCTACACAAGTGGGACTTTGTCTCAAAACAATCAAAAATAATTTTTTTTTTATTTATTAAAACAAATCACAAGGCGGTTTCAGATACGATGGGGATGGTAAACGTTGTTAAAGATCAAGGAGGGTGTGGAAGACACAGGGTCGTGTAAGCAGCATTGCTCGTGATCCAAATGGAGAGGGGATAGGGAAGGTGCTCAAAAGGGACCCCAAACACTGGGGGTTAGGCAGCCCCATGGGGCCATTGCCTAAGGGGGTGCAAAGTGACAAGTCAGTGCTGGGCAAGAGGGTGGTGCACAGTGACATTTAAAGGACGGAGACCTCCAGCGAAGTGCCAGGCACCCAGCCCTCAGGCTGTTGATAGCAGTCTGCAGCTCTGGAGAGATCTGAGCTGTTGATAGAATTGTGTGACTTCCTGGGGAATTTAGCATTTGAAGGATGGCTCCTATATTCAGAAGTCTGCAGAGACAGGGAAGCAGGAGTCATGGAATCATGGAACAGGTTTCAAAGCACAACATCCCAATGTCAGATACTTTAGAGATGTCAGTGATATAGGTACTGAAAAGCCCATTAGTATTTAGCGTCAGGAAAGGCTGTGGTGCCCTGGGAATTTCAGTGGGGTAAAAAAGGGAGGCTGGGAGTTGAGAGCTGAGCAGGGAGCTGAGGCACCTCCATACCAGGAACCTTAGCTGCTTGGAAGAATGCTTAGCAGGGAGAATGGTGAATCCTTCTGCCCTGCCCCTCCCCCAGCTTCACATGTGAGCGCTTTCGTGGCTGCGCTCATGGGAAGAGCCAATAGAGGAGGAAGAGGAAGGGGGCTGAGATCCTGGCGCTGTCAGGAGTCATTGTTGCAGGACTTGGAGCAATCAGCCAACATGGTCAGTGAGGAGGAGAGCACCGCACTGAGGGTGTGGACATGTGTAAAGACAGCAAAGGGCTGGTGTTGCCACCCCAGCTCTCTGGAGGTTGGAGCAGAAGGAATGCTGAAGAGAAAAGAAGACAGAAGGAGTGCTCTGACCTCTGCACGGGGGCTGCCGTGTGTGTGCCCGCCCTCCACACTGCCCCGTCCAACCTTCTCATAAAAGTAGTACATGTAGAAAAATAAAAATAAAATTAAAAAGCAAGTGGTAAGGACAAGGAGTTAGCTCAGTAGTAGGCTACTGGCCCAGCATGAACAGAACCCTGAATTTAATCCGTATTATTGAAAAAAAATTAAAAAAATAAAAAGGAGGTTGGAGTAATTCAGTAAACCCAGCAGAACCGGGTTCGATCCCCAGAACAGTCACAAAAGCCAGGTATGCTGGTGCGTGCTGGAGTCACTGGCCGGTCTGCTTAGCAAGTTCCAGAGCAGTGAGAGTCTTCCAGAAGAGCAGCAGTGGAGCAGAGATGCCAGTGTAGACCTCTGTCTGGCCTCCTCACACATTCACACACAGCTGAGTAGGTACATAAAAGGCAAGCTGTAATGTGTAATATGTTACTATCCATCTAGAAGAGAGGGGTAGAAGTGCCGTCTGCTCCTACTTGCTGTGGGTACATAGGCCTTAGGTAAGGACTCTTTCGGCTGTTACCCTGGCTGTCTGTCAGGAAGCAAGAAGGGGAAGGGAGTAGAGGGTGCTCACACTCTCAATCTTATAGTTTTTATTTGTTGAGCGTGTGAATAAATTCTTATTAAATTAACTTGATTAAAAATACTTGACTGCCTTTAAAAATAATAATCCAACAAGGCTCGAACTTCCTTTGTGAAGCAGGGTCTCCTGTAGCCCAGGCTGGCCTTCAGCTCGCCATGTAATTGAGGATGACCTTGAACTGTTTTGGGGTTCTCCTACTACCTCCCTGTGCTGGGAGTACAGACTTGTGACCACCATGCCTGTTTTACTGGGTGGTGGGGATTAAATCCGGGGCTTTGCACTTTACCAACTGAGCTAGCCGCCCAGCCCCGGGCCTAGACTTTCCTAGTTACTCCAGGCTCTCAGTGCCCCGACTTGTCTGTTCGGCTTTTAGTCTGAGAGAACTTTGCCTTCCTTTGACTCTCCTGACTGGGACCAGCAGCCTCCAGGAAGCATGCCTGGATCCCTGGGTCAAGGAAGAGGTGTGTGTACAGTTTGCTGTTCCTGGTCCTCTTAACTTCAGCTTCAGTGAGCAGGCTTTAAGGTTGGCTTATAGTCCCAGAAAGAGGAGAGAGAGGTTAGTGTCTGCGCCAAGCTGACACCCTGGCTCTCTACCTCCCAGCTAGGACACACATCAGTGACAGTTAATCCGTCAGCTTGTCATCCCATCACTGTTACAAATGATTCCCAGAAACTATAAAACCTCAAATATTCCCCCACCCCAAGTAAGCAGAAGTAAGAAATGCAGAAAATCAAAGAGGGGACAGGGTTCTAGCTTCCTCATTTCATTCTGGTGTTGGAGCAAGTGGTGAAATGGTTGCACAGATTTGCACACTTCATATATGTCAAGTTCTTTGTTCCATGATGATCACCACTTTCACTTGAAGCATCAGATGAAATTTAAAACAAAACCCTCAGCGCTGGGATCCTGGGTGAGGAAATAAAGCTCAGGGGCAGGGTCCTTGCCGAAACTTTTACTGAGACCCTGGTTTGTTCCCCACTGCCACAAAGAAAAGAAAGGAAAACAACTCATTATCCAAACAAAAACATTGAAACTCCACAGATCTACCAGCTTCACGCTCGGCCATTTCTCTTTGCCCATTTTCAGTGTACCAAGAAGAGTAAACGGTCTGCCCTGAGGGCTGTGTTAAGGGGTGGAGGACACACGTCTGTGGCATTCAGATTTCTCTCATTAAAATGCTCGGGTGCTGGATGTGTCTCAGTGAGACCTAGGGCCTCTTACACCACTGGTCTGTGGTCTAGACGGTCACTGCGAGTGAGCCTGTGAGAAGTCAGTGAAGGGTCACTTGTCAGCTTGCTTTGTGGTGGCTCAGTAACGCCTAAAGTCTGGGCCGGACTGTGTGACCACAGTGAAGCCAGCAGAGCTGGGCTTCGGTTCTCCCTTCCACACTGGGACAGAAGGCAGGGCTTCAGAGAGGAATAGACTCCGTCCAGGTTCTACGAGTTTGCCTATTTGTTTGACAAAAGATTTCAAACCAATTTAACTCAGCTATAAGTAAGCAACCAGATCCAGTTTTGATTAAATAGAGAATCCAGGAAGGAGGGATGGAGGAAACAAGGAAGGGAAGAAGGAAGGGGGAATAATTAAACCAGAAATTAACAACCCAAAAAGAATCTGGTCGTGCAGTCCTGTTCTCTCTGGGTAGCTTGGCTCCTCGTGGGGACAACTGATTGTAAATTTCTAGCAACCTCTTATCTGAGCAGATCCTCCCACACCCCCAGAGACGATGAATGCTTTGAGGATTCTGCAGCTTGGCAGAAGCGTCCTGCTTAACAAAGGACTGCACCCTGAGAATGTAGTATGTTCTCGAGTTCCGAGTTCCGTGGGACCTGGAGGCCAGATAGCTGATGGTAAGGGTACTGTGTGCTCGACCTGGCTGCCCTAAACAGTTGTCATAGGCTCTAGTGACTTGTGACACTGAAAAATAGAGTGCTGTGTGTCTCATCGTGAGCAAGAAGCTAGGTAGGGGGTTGGGGATTTAGCTCAGTGGTAGCGCTTGCCTAGGAAGGCGCAAGGCCCTGGGTTCGGTCCCCAGCTCGAAAAAAAAAAAAAAAAAAAAAAAAAAAAAGAAGCTAGGTAGGGTAGTAACCTATGCTCTTTTTTTTTTTTTTTCGGAGCTGGGGACCGAACCAGGGCCTTGCGCTTGCTAGGCAAGCACTCTACCACTGAGCTAAATCCCCAACCCCCTATGCTCTTTTAAACCCAAACGGGATGTAAGGGTTATGGAGTTTGCTAAGCCCAGTACCTTTATTTAGAATTACCTAGTGTGCTATACTAGCTAAACGTTCCAGATTATTTTATTTTTCCTGACACACTTTTTCCTATATGTTACTACTTCTTTGGGGAAATTAAATACTCCTTTTGTTCTTTATTCATTTATTTTATGTTTTCCAGTGCTGGGGATCAACCCCAACACGCGAGGCAATTGCTCAGCTACATATGCTTACTTTGTGCTTTAAGAGCATCTGTAACGGGGCGTGAGATGGCTCAGGGAGTAAAGGTACTTCCTGCCGAATCTGACTACCTGAGTCCAATCCCAAGAACCCACGTGGTAGGAGAGAACCTGTTCCCACGAGTTGTCCTCTGACCTCCGCACTCACACTGCGGTGTGTGCCCATATACAGATAAACAAATGTGTGTCTGTAAAGGGTTATTGCTAGTAAAATTAAGTGGCAGTAGATACACGAGAGAGACAGACAAAGCACAGCCATACACATACTCTGCGAGGGCAAGGGAAACTTGTTTGTTGAGCCAACTGTATATACTGATGACTGCTTTCAGTATCTTCCAAGTTTTTGGTTTTTGTTTTTTTCCCCCCTTTGTCTGCTTGGCACTGAACCCAGGACCTTGTGCATGCTGGGCAAGTGTTCTACCACTGAACGGTATCTCCATCCATCTTGTACTTTTTAATTAGAGACAAGGTTTCACTAAGTTGCCCATGCTGGCTTTGAACTCACTCTGTAGTTCAGGCAGGCCCTGAACTTTTGATCCTCTCTTCAGCCTCTTGAGGAGCTGGCATCCCAGGCCTGTGCCCTCGTTGTCCACATTAGTATCTTTCACATTTTGCTATTCTTGTTTCATTTGATCCCCTATTAGGGTTCCCCCCCCTTCTTGTAATCTAAATTCTAGATCTCTGTGAAACGCAGTGAAGTGTCTCACCAAATGTAATCAGAGCGGAGAATCTGGTATGAGTCAGAATGTAGTAGGGCTTAGGGACGGAGCAAGGCTGCAGTGGCCGTCTCCTCTACCATTTTCTGTGTCGGATGCTTCAGTTCCCTTCCTAAAGGGAGCCTAAAGTGTCTGCCTGAGCCTTAAACTTGGAGGATGCCTCTGCCCCACAGTGACCCAGCCTCTGGGTCTGGCTGCTTCAGCTTTGCCCTCCCCTGTCTCAGCTCAAGCCTTGGTTCATCAAAAACCCGTTTTATGTAAAGATTCCTGCTGGGTATGATGGCACATATGTGCCATCCAGTACTTGAGAGGCTGAGGCGGGAGGATGTCCAGCCTGAGGGAAACCTGGAAAAAAGCCAACCAAACAAAAACCCAAACCATTTCTTCCCTCCCCAGTTCTTTCTGTTGTCAGAGGAAGCCAGCTGACTATGGAGATGAGCGGGGAGACCTGGTTCCCTGGAGCAAAGGTCTCTAGTCACTGAGAGAGCTACAGGAGCTGACGGCCTTGCTCACTGGTGACCATATCACCCCAGGCAGGAAGGTGGGAGCTGGGCATAGTGCTCTGGAAGCGCTGTCACACTGCTCAGGGCTGCGGGAGACTGCTCAGGGCCTGCATGGCCATTTTTATGCTCAGGGCCTGCATGGCCATTTTTTATGCTCATGGCAACCCTGGAAATTTTAATTGAAATTCTCCGTTTTTAAATGGAAATTTTCAGCTGTACACAAAAGTGGGAGAAATAGCATTAGAAACCATCACCACTTTTAATAATTATCAACATCTTCCCATTTAAACTTTTGATCACTCATGCTAATGGCAAAGGGGTTTTGTGTGCCAATTTGGGTGTTTGTTTATAAATGTGGCACTTTCCTGTTAAATACACACGAATGTAAAACTAAGTGGGAACAGAGCTAGGCTCCTGCTGTGAGTCTGGGGGGACACACTCTGCTGGAGCCTGAGTCATTAGCAGCATTAGATAATTAACCCAGCATGTTGACACCCATCCCGTGGCAGGCACTGTGGGGGTGCTGAAGGGAGGAGTCTGAGCTCCGAGTGCCTGAGTCTGTTCAGCCAGAGTATCCTCTCCCTTCTTCAGGATGGAAGCCTGGGAGCCCCCCAGAGATGCTGCCCCCTCCCACCCCCTTAAACTCCAGCCTAGCTGGAGACTGCTTTGGGTGTTGTTCTTGGTTGTGCCATTGTAACTTTTCTTTTTTGAGACAGGGTCTTGCTTTGTGTCCCGATTGGCCTGGCACTCACCTACTGCACTGGCTGCCTGAGGTTAAGCTTACAAGCACGTGCCTCCTGCCCAGCCTTCCTTCTTGTTTGGACAGATTGTTTGGCCTAGCCCTTTGTAATCAGACCAGTTGCCTTGATTTTGACCGTAGCTGCCAAAACAAATAACTGAACAATCAAAAACATGTTTCATTTTATATTTTGTAAAGTAATCTTTCAGCTTGGTCTATCTAATTAGGCTTATACCTCCCTTTTATGTGGCATTTAAGGATAAGGACAAGAAAGAGGTAACCCTGGGAGAAAAGCAGGATTCTGAAACGGTTAAGAGCTTATAAGAGTTTGTGAGCTGAAGTCCACTCTGCTGGTGCTGCAGAGGGCAAAAGCACATGGGGATGTTGCAGTTGGAGTCTAGGAGGGCATTGGCACATCTAGCTATGGGCAGATTGGTTTCTTGTCACCTGTGCTGGTTGGTTTTGTCAACACAAACCGAATCATACCTGGGAAAAGGGAATCTTAATTGAGAAAATGCTTCTATCATTTCTACTCACCTGTAGGCAAGTTTCTGGGGCTTTTTTTATTAATAATTGATATGACAGACCCAGCTCCCTGATATGTCTTGTGTGTGTGTGTGTGTGTGTGTGTGTGTGTGTCTGTGTGTGTGTGTGTGTCTGTGTCATGTCTGTGTATGTCTCTGTGTCTGTATATGTCTCTGTGTGTCTGTGTCATGTCTGTGTCTGCGTCTCTGTGTGTGTCTGTGTCTCTGTGTGTCTGGGTACTGGAAAGGTAGCTCTGGGTTGTACAACAAAGGATGCTGAGCAGGCCATGAGGAACAAGCCAGTAAGCAGCTCTCCTCCATGTGCTCTGCTTCAGTTCCTGCCTTGGCTTCCCTCAGTGACCCAGGGTAGATAAGCCAAATACACCCTTTCCTCCCCAAGTTGGTTCGCTCATGATGTTTTACCACAGGAATAGAAACTTTTTAAGATATCACAAGAACCAAAGGAGCTTTTGTGGGTGGCTGTTACAATGATCTCCTGTTGGGTCTTTAAGAGAGACACAGTTTACACATGCCCTTCTAAAAAGAAGGATCCTGTGGCATCTCTCAGTTTGTAGCCCAAGTATAAATGAAGCCTGCTTATAGAACTCGCCTTCACTCAACTTTTTCACTTCCTCAGCTGAAGTGTGTTTGATACCAGGCAGGGGTCAGTCTTCACAGATTTACCAAAACTAAAGAAACAAACTAAAGAACTTTACTGACAGGCTGGCTAGCTAAGGGGTCATTCTGTAGAGCTCAATGATCCACTTAAGTGTGACCTCTGGCCAAGCATTAACTCACCCTGTCTGCTGTCTTACCTTCCAGCCAAACTTGCCTGCAGACTCCTCGCTTACCCTCATCAGGGAAGTAGGGGACAGCTGTGCTGAGTGTGGAGAGGAATGCAGGGCTATCCAAGTAGCCTTTTCAGTCTAAAACAGGAAATGTGGCTTGACCAGCAAGCAGCTCCAGGGCTTTTAGCTGGCTGACCATTTTGAAATGCTAAGTTGGTTATCTACCTCAAGTAAGGTCAGAGATGACTGTCAAACCATTAGGAGTGTTGCAGGAACTGTAATGTAATCAGGTATCTTACACCAGGTTATTGTCACTTGAATTGTTGATCTTCAGTAGACTTATAAACATAGTAACAGTTAAACGGTGTGTGTGTGTGTGTGTGTGTGTGTGTGTGTGTGTGTGTGTGTGTGTGTGTGTGTGTGTGTGTTGCCGAGGATTGACAGGGCTTTACACTAGTGTACTCTACTCCTGGGCTACAGCTTAAGGGATAAATATCTCCATCTGTCCATCCCACGGAAGCAGAATCTTACTATGTAGACTGAGTTTGAACATGTGATCCTTCTGCCTCAGCTCCCCAGTGCTGGGATTTTAGGCAAGTACTAATACACCTGGGAAGAAGGACCCTAAATAAAGAATGTGTACATCAACTAGAAGTCTACTTAAAATCATCTCAAAAGCAGTTGACTGTGTAGAGGCCATTTAGCAAAGGCGGCTAGGTGGTAAGGTGCAGAGATCACTGAGTAAGCTCAGGGATTCAGAGTGCAAGTTTACCGGCTGCTGGGCATGTCCCACACGCCTGTGGTCTCAGAACCTGGTCGCAGAGTTTAGGGCCAGCCTGGGCTGTGCGAGAGGCGGTCTCCAAAACAAAAACCGACTTCCAGCTCTGTGTTCCTGAGAAATCACTCCATCTGTCTGGACCTGGTCTCCTGTCTCTAGAAGATCAGCCACTGGCCCTGTGGGGCAGTCCCTGATGTCACTGTCTAGTGCACACCCAGGCACCAGCAGCCCATTCCCTACCTTGTTTCCCCTGTTGCAGGCTGGGGAGAAGAGGCCTTTTATTAGGTCGGTGTGCAGATGTAAGAGAGAATCCCAGGGCTCTCTTCTTAATGCTCTTTGGCTTCCATCTGCTTCTTTCGTGTGGCTCTTTGTTGCTGAGGTGGCTGAAGCAGCCACATAAATGCTACTGCATCATGCTAGAATGAGGTGTCTGGCCAGTATGTGTCACTAGCACTGATGGTGGCTTTCTGTTGCTTTTGCAATTTTATCCATTCTTTAATCTCTACTCATCACTGTGTCTATAGAGCCACTGAGAGCTGCCTATGCAGATGGCTTCTGCTTGACAGTATCAATGAGCAATGCTCTGTAAAGATCCGATGTTTTGGCATTATCAACCAGAATTTTCATAAGATCCATTTGGACTTAAGATCCAAACTTGATCTTCTGTCACTTTTAAAACAGCTGACCTTAAATTTCTTTGCTAAAGCAGTTCACCCCCCTCGGCCTCAGCCTCTGGAGTAGCTGGGGTCACAGACTCATTCCACTACGGCTGGGTTAACCGGCATAGAAACACCCAGGTGTGCGCATGCATTCTCAGGCGCGGCTCCCCCTTTCCCTCTCCCTCGTCTGCTGTGGTAGTGTTAACGATCAGACTGGGGGTTTCATGCATTCTAGTCAACCACAGTATGTTTTTAAAATGTCGATAGAGCTCCTTACATACAAGAATGTTATTTTGTCATTTGATTAGCACTTAAATAAGAACAAAACAAACAAAACAAAAAGGCCTGGTAGTGGTGGCTCACGCCTTTGATCTCAGCACTTGAGAGGCAGAAGCAGGCGGATCTCTGAGTTCAAAGCCAGTCTGCGATACACAGAAACCCTGTCTTGAAACTGTTTCCCCCTCAAAAAAGATAAGTACTTATAAGCTCATATTTTACTTGAAAGTATTATAATAATTTTTTTGTTTTTAATAATTTTGTATAGAAGTATAACCTTTAAAGTAGAAAAGCAAACAAGGAAAAAAAAAGAAGTATAACCTTAAGCTAGAATTGACTTTTCTACTTTGCTGCAGAAATAAAGTATGTCTTGGTTAATTATAAATAAATCATATACTATTACATATGTGTACTTTAAATTTTATCATTATTACTAGTATTATTATCTTTCTGAGACAGGGTATTTCTACTTAGCTCTGGCTGTCTTGGAACTTTCTATGTAGACCAGGCTGGCCTTGAGCTCAGAGATCCTCCTGCCTCTGCTTCCCAAACACTAGGATTGAAGGCGTGTGTCACTATATCCAGCTGGTTTCTTAAGATTGATTTCTTTTTATTTTATGTGTTTTGCGTATGGGTGCTTTTTTCTGTGTAATGCATCTGTGTAGTGCCCTCCAAGGCCAAAAGAGGCTGCGGATTCTCTGTCAGCTGCCATGACAGTGCTGGAAACTGATATAGCCCAGGCTGCCTTCAAACTTGCTACTTAGCTGGATGACTGTGAACTCCTGATCCTCTTGCCTTTACCACATGAGTGCTGGGTTGCAGAACCCAGGTTCTCTGGAAAAGCAGCCAGTGCTCTTAACCCCTGAGATATCTCACTAGCCCTGCACACACCTAAAGTAATGATAACACCCTTAAATTAACATATAGCTCTCTGGTTCTAAGACTTCAGTTCATCGAATGACCAAAACAGGGCTTAGTAGGAATCCCTGTACGTTTGCCAATAAAGTAATAAAGATGTGGGATTCTAATTAACCACATATGGAATGATGTGCCAGCAATATGGTATAGCCTCTAGGGGATTCGGTGCAAATATGAGTCCCAGCGATGAGCAGTAGCGACTGTAGTGAGGCAGTGTGGTCCTCTAGTCATCTAGGAGATGGAGTCTAGTGGAAGGTGAGGAAACCAACGGCAACAGCTGTAGATCTCAGAAGCCATCTGATGAGGACGCCTATGTGATGGCATGTGCATGTGACCACCTACACACATAAAGACCTCTCCCAGGCTGGGAGTGGAACTCAGCGGTAGACTGCTTGCCTGGCACCTTGGTGGTACGAATCTGCAACCCAGAACTTGTGAGGTTCAAGGTCATCCACCTAAGTATCGAGTTTGAGGGCAGCCGGGGCTATCTCAGAACCTGCTTAAAAACAACAAACAAACAAACACAGACAATGGTATTCCTATCCTGGAACCCCTCCCACTCAAATTGTTTCCTACTTTTCACTAATAATCTCTCTGTGAATATATGCCCATGAGCACATGCACGTACATATACTCAAACAGAGGGGTGGGAGAGAGTGATTCCTACCTGAGGTCTAGGGAGAGTGCTCTAAGCGTATGTCGTGCAACGTGCTGTTAGCTCTAGATTTCCTCACTGAAGTTCACAACTCACAGAGACCTAATGCTGTAAGCCTATAGTTTGGGCTACAGGGAAAGCCTGAAGCAAGAGAATCACAAGTTCAAAAGCCAACCAGAGCAACAGTTTATCAAGACCATATAGGAAAGTTAAAAAATGACCACTACCAAAATCCAACCAGGGTTGGGCATGTAAGTCATGGTGACTCTGCCTGCCTAGAACTGAAGGGATGGGCAGGAGCGGGTCAGGGTGGGAGGGATACATGAATGAATGAACAGTTACCTTCTGGGATTCAGAAGAGTCATCAGAAAGATTCTGCCCTCAGCGACAGCTGTGTCTCCCCTACCTTGTCAGTCACTGTAAGACCTGCAAAGCCAGACTAATTTGCTGTCCTGGTAGATGTATTTTTCAGGAACATTCAGTTTACAATCCTGTAAGATAAGGAGCCTGTTTGAACTCCTTTGAATATCCAGATACCCCTTTCCTCATAGCTTACCCACAGAAACAAAGGAAGAGATGGCCTTAGCTATATCCTTGCCCACCTCAGTGTTAGCCTCAGCCTGTTGCTCGGAGCTCCTCTGGACCTCCGAGAAATCATTTTATTTTTGGACCAGGTTCTACTCTCAGTCTCCCCCAGAGATTGGTGACTTAGGCCCAGAATCTTTCTCCTCCCTTGGTTGCTCCCCAGGCATTTCCCTGTGCTCACCCTCAATAATTAGCGCATCCTGTAAGAACCCAGCAGGCCAGCCCTTGACTGTTTAGGTCCTTCAGCTTCTGGTGCTAACTTGCTCTTGCAGGCTGTTGATGTTTTAGGTTGCCACTAACAACGTTGTGGCTACCCTCCTCTTCTGATTCTCATCAACCAACTGAAGAGCAGTGCTAGCTCCAGACCCCAGGAGATGACTTGGCCAGCCCCCTTTTTATTGTTTCTGAATAAAACTACTAAGATACCCCAAACAAACAAAAGCCACAGAAGAACAACGGAGTTTGGATTTCTCCCACAATGAATGCTTGGAATTGTTAGAAATTCTTTCAGCCGACCTTGCTCCTGTTGCCCATGCTGTGCTTGCAACGTGCTCGTCTGCCCTCGTCTGCCCTGAGCGGTCTGCCCTGAGCGGTCCACAGGGCACCCCAGAGAGCTCTTGAATACTGGCCCTGGGGTCTTCCAAGGCTCAGGTTCTGAATCATTACTGTGTTCCTTGGAGCTGAGCCGAGGCTCTCCGAATGGTGTATAGGATCAATTTGTGGTCTTTGGGCCTTATGGTTCCTGGTTTCCCTATTCTCAGTGCAGCCTTCCCACCATTATTATCATAGCAGAAGGGTCTGCTACAGGGACAGTCAGTCTAAACCCTGTGGGCTCTCAGCACACTTCCACTTTTCTACGGGATTACACAGGCCAATGGCTTCAGGGCACCCACAGAAGCTCTCCTGGGTCTTCCTGCAATCCAGGCGGAAGGAACATCCCTTCTTGGGACTTAGCATTCTCACAGGAGAAGAAGAGTATGGGAGTTTATTTGGATAAGTTGTACATCCATCTGCTCCTGAGTCATTGACCACTGCCATAGCAAGTCAGGTGGCCCACTCACCTCTGTCCACTCCTCCACTCAGACGTTCACTGAAGGCTACAGCTAGCTCTCATGCACAGCCAGCGCTGCCTCGCTGAGGTCTAGTCTGTCGAGGGGGTGCAGGATGGATATGGTGACCTCTCATATACTTTCCAGCATGCCAGGTCATACGCGTACCTGTGCTCCCTTCTAGTGCCCAGACAGAGCAGTCCACACATGAGGGGTCTCATTTCATCTCATCCTGCCTTGTTCCTATTCCATTTATTTATTTACTCAGACGCTGCTGGAGGTCAGAGGACAGTGCTTTTCTCTGTCTACCACGTGGGTCCTGGGGATTGAACTCAGGCCATCAGGCTTGCGTGGCAAGTACCTAAACCATGGAGCCATCTTGCTGGCCCTCTATTTCATGTTCTTAACAAGCTGGGATGGAAGTTATCATCCCCATCTCACAAATAAGGAAGACAGAGGAACTCATTAGTAAGTGGAAGATGTTGAGGTGTTTCATGCAGTTTTGAACTACAATGTAGATTGCTGGCTTTATGAGCATTAGAAATGAAGTACTGTGCGATTTCTGAGTTAATAAATAGGTTTTATAATACATTTATGAAATAATGTCATGTATATCAGAAAGGCTCTCAGAAGTATTCGGTCTGAGATACACCGATGTAAGAGTTATACACCGGCAAGCCTGAAAACAAAGGAAGCACTAAGTCCTTTAGGGCAGCAGGATTCCATCTCTTTGTGATATTTATTTTTGGTTTTTGTTTGTTTGTTTCACTCAGTAGCCTAGGTTGGCCTTGAAATTGTGATTATTCTGCCTCTGCCCCTCAAATTCTAGGATTACTTGTGTGTAGCACCCAGCTCAGTATTGAAGTTTTAAACGTGTGTTTGTGTGTGGAGTTTTAAATGTGTGTGTGTGTGTGTGTGTGTGTGT
The DNA here is from genome assembly GCF_011064425.1 of Rattus rattus. NCBI lineage: Eukaryota > Metazoa > Chordata > Mammalia > Rodentia > Muridae > Rattus > Rattus rattus. The sequence continues at coordinate 119,606,330 of NC_046155.1, forward strand.
GTGTGTGTGTGTGTGTGTGTGTGTGTGTGTGTGTGATCCCTGGCAGTTGTGTTAGAGATCCGAGAATAAACTCAAGGTTGGTGAGACAGGCACCTTTATCCACTGAGCCATCTTGCTGGCCCAATAAATACATTTTAGAGTAGAATTTTAGCTCTCAGAAGGCAAGAAGAGGTTAAAAGAGCTTGAAGCCATAGTCCCCTGACTCTATTTTCTAATTGTGACAATTTTTGTGTATAATTAAAGGGTATTTTTGATGCATTCTGTAATTATGTAGAAAAGAGCCACATGTTACATTTTATTTACCTTGACACAAAGCACCAATATGCAATAGTGAAGTTAGAAGCTGGCTTTTTGTCTGTTACCAGTTGCTCCTGAGGGTGAGTGGCAGTTTCATGGTTAGAGGCCAACCGTTCTGTTCTTCTTTCTCTCTACAGCCGTCACTTCATCAAGCTGATAATGTTCGTGGGACCCGCCACCATGGGCTGGTGGAGAGGCCAGCCCGGAACCGCTTCCACCCTCTTCACCGCAGGTCTGGGGACAAGCCAGGGAGACAGATATCCTTTTTCCCTGTCTGAGGAGAGTGTGTGTTTTGAAATTATTGAGAAATGATCGGGATTTATCTCACTGTGGTTGCCATGTGGCCTCAGAGCTTCATCTGATCTGCAGAGAGGAAGCAATAAAAGCAACTGAGTTTAAAACTGTAAACATTCCTACAGCAGGATTGGGAAAGACCATGGTAGGTGTTTATGAAAACATTGGTAAAGTTCTGTTGAAAAGAACAACCGAACATAAACATTGAATTCTGGTGTGCAAGGTATCTTTGGCATTTTCTTCAGAAGTCAGCAGCATTAAGCTTGACTTTGAATCAACTTAGAGAGGTTTAGCCTATCTAGCAAAACCAGGCAGATTGATAACATGTTTGTGATTTGTTGACCTGGTGACCTGCTTTTGGAACTGATAGGAATTCTTCTAAGATTGACCATCTGTGTAGTCTCAGGCTCAGTAAATGACAGGTAAAATGTAAAGTGGGTGTTTAGGAAAACTCCTCAACAGTGCTGTACCACCACACTCTGTGCTGCTAAGTAATGAAGCAAAGGGGCCGTGAAGCCTGGCAGTCTGCGCTCGGCACTGTTGGAGGCAGGGGCAGGGCCAGGCTGGGCTGGCTTTCTGCAGTGGGGTCAGCACAGCGCTGAGGGTTGGGGGCAGACAAAACTGAGCTGGATGCTGTGGGAGAAGGAGAGACAGAAGTGAATGACACTTCTCTGCCTTCACTGAGCTCAGGACAAGTCTGGTAGAGGAAGGAGCAGATGGGCGTGGCCAGTCTCCCTGCAGAGAGCTGATTCCTGGCAGTGATGGTAGAGTTGGCTTCATAAGCTTAGAAACCAGGAAGTGGGGGAGGGCACTCATGTTTACTGAGCACCTACCCATGCCAGACACTGCTGGGCAGTTTATATGTCATTTAGTCCTCAGAATTCAATGAGTCGTTTATTTTTTTAACCCTCAATTTTCCCACGAGAAAACTAGATATCAGAGTAACTTGCCTGGGATTCCACTGCTGGGATTCATGTAGCCCAGGCTCGCCCACCCAGTGGCCATGAAAACCATATGCTAGAGAATACTCCTGTGAGAAACTGCAGCATGTGCAGAGGAGGCTCTAGCTCTCCTTGCCTTCGTGGCCTCTAGGTCTTACTCTGGGGAGGTGAGGACAGTGAATACTGACTTCTCCCAGCCCCTCTGGACACCACATCCAATCCACAGAGCCTCAGTGACTTCTAGTTCTCTCTGTTACATGGCCTGTCTGGGAAAATGGAAATGACAGAGGATCTTGGGAATTCCTTCCTGGAATGTGTGATGACTTCATATGGAATGCAGAAGGTAAAGGGAAACAGTTTATCTAACTAGCACATCTGAGCATGGAGTGATATGCCAAGCAGTCATCCAAATGGCGTGGAAGCTATTTCTCTGCTGATTGAACGACGCAGAGGCTGGAGTGTGCACCTCAGTAGTAGGTGCCTAAAGTTCTTGAGGGTTTGGGTTCAAGAAAAAAATTTTTTTTCCTGCTATTGTGGCTCAGTGGCAGAGAACCTTGTGGCTTATGCAAAACCCAGGGTTCATTCTCAACATGAAAGAATGGAGGGAGGGGGAAGGGAAAGAGAGAAAAGGGAAGGAAAGGTTGGGGAGGAGAGAGAGAGAGAGAAGAGAGGAGAGGGAGGAAGAGGAGGAAGAGGAAGAGGAGGAGGGGAGGGGAGAAGGGAGAGAAGGAGAGAGGAGGAGAGAAGAGAGGAGAGAAGAGAAGAGAAGAGAAGAGAAAAGAAGAGAAGAGAAGAGAAGAGAAGAGAAGTAGGGTGTGGTGTCCACTCATTAAACCCACATCCATGGAGACCCCTCTCTGGACCAAGCAATGTCTTGGGCATGGGGGACAAAGTGATGAAGGAGATATCAACTCTGTGGTTTAGTTTTACAGTCCTTTGGGAGATGGTGGACAGCTAAGAGGCAAATAATAATAATTAAAGAAAATAACTTCAGGCGGCATCTTAAGTTACCTTTTTATTTCTTTGATAAGACACCATGTCTAAGGCAATTTAAAGACAAAAGACTTGGGCTGGAGAGATGACTCAGTGGTTAAGAGCACTGACTGCTCTTCCAGAGGTCCTGAGTTCAATTCCCAGCAACCACATGGTGGCTCACAACCATCTGTAATGGGATCCAATGCCTGCTTCTGGTGCGTCTGAGGACAACTACAGTGTTTCATATACCTAAAATAAATAAATATTTTTAAAAAAAGACAAAAGACTTTATTAAGGGCTTAGAGTTTCAGGGGACTAGAGTCATCTAGTGGCATCATCGTGGAGAGCATGGCAGAAATGAGGTTGGCAGGCGTGGTACTAGACAGACAGCTGAGCACTCACATCTTGAGACACAACCTCGACGCAGAGACAGCTAACCGGGAGTGTCTTTTGAAACCTCAAAGCCCACCCCCTCCCAGTGATACCTCCTACATCAAGGCCACACCTTCTCATCTTTCCCAACTAAGTTTTGCCAACTGGAGACCAAGTATTCAAACATAAGAGGCTATGGGGGCTGTTCTCATTCAAGTCACTGTGGATAGTGTATGCTCTTCCCAAAGAAATGTTCTACATTGGCAATGGGATGGGTAAAGCCCTAGGAAGGACTGCACCGCATGCTCAGGGAATCTGAGGATGGCCTGGCTCTGAATCAGCTTATAAGAGCATCAGCAACGCTTGCCAGCTCCCAAGGGAAAGGGAAAACCAAATGGCTCTGCAGAGACGTTGTTGGACGCAGAGTGTGATCTGATTTACTGATCATGAGCCATCTCTGTGGTCGTCTCCTGAGGCCCTAATTGGGATCCTGGTCCTGGACTTCTGCTGATGTAGAGAAGTTCGCTAGCCTAGGGTGTCACTAATGAACTAATAAGTCCTATTTGAGGAGTCAAAAGACTGAACATCAAGTGACAAGTAGGACAATTTTACACCTCAGCTGGTGACTTACTAGAATTTGGAGGGAGACTCCTGAGAATTTCTTCGCTTTCCTGGTATGCATTCTGTTAGCTATAAAATAGCTCACTTTAACTGCTGCCTCTCATATTTGTTTGTGGGACCAGTCTAATTTTTAAGTGTTATCTTTTAGGTATATGGTGTTTTGCCTGCATGTTGTGTCTGTGCACATAAATGTGTCTGGTCCCTATAGAAGTTAGAAGATGTGACATTTCCTGAAATTGTAGTACAGATGGTTGTGAGTCACCACGTGGATGCTGGGAACTGAACTCATGTCCTCTGGAAGACCAGCCAGTGCTCTTAGCCTCTGAACCATCTCTACAGCCCATAAGTTTAATCCATTTTAAAAGCCAGAAAACTTGTTTGAATCTTTGTTGGTATAAACAGAAAGAGAAAAAAAGACGTATTCAGAATTTTCTTCTTGTAGTTGTTTCTTGGTGTGGGTATTGTTTTAGGGTTGGCAGACTGGCTAAGATAAGAGATTGGTCCCAAATAAAATGAACATTGTTCAACAAATATTCCAGCTTCCTGCCAGAGTGGGCAGCCACGACCCGCAAGGGATTCCTTCTGCAGTAGGCTGAGTTATTGGCGTGCATGGCTACCACAAGGTCAGGGCTTGCCATAAGGGGACCCTGGTTGACCCCTGCCACCTGCAGGCAAAGCAGAGGCACCACACAAGCTGTTCTTGGCCTGGGAGCTTAGTGTAAAACAGTGAGACCTTTTTTCAGGAGTCCATGCCCTCAGCAGCCACCCCACTGCTTCTCAGTGGTAGCAGCTTGCTCCAACCCAATACCATTGCATTGAGTTTCTGAGCTATTTCCATACGTTGACAGCACGTGACTATTCTAGGTAGTGTATTAAAAGAGGACACACTAGCAGTGCCAACCTTTAAGAGGAAAACAAGTGTTAGGAGAGTTCCCAGCAGAGTTGAGAACCCTGGCCTGAGTAGTCCAGAAAAGCATGCCTGAGGTCCTGAGAGTCAGGAACTGCTGTGCTCTGCAGTGGGCCTGGCTCTGACTGATCTTGTCATAACAGAATGGACATTTTACAACATGGAACATTGTTCTCTGAGACTCATAACCTGTTAAGTCTAACTGTGTCCTCCAGCTGGTGTTAGAGTCTTATGATGCATAGGAAAGCTCTGAGGAGCTCTGGGGTTAATAAATATCTATCCTGAGGATTTCAAAACTTGTGTTACCCTAAAACCCAATTCTTATATAACATTCCTATCAGAGGCAGAGACACTGGTCCTTAGAGTCTAAGGGGAAACAAGCCTGACATCATAGTGCCACAGGCAGCCCTTTCATCTGTCAAAAGACTTAGGAAGATGTCGGGCGTTTCTTTAAAATTTTGGCTTGAGGGCTGGCAAGGTGATGAGCTGAAGGGGCTTACCATGCAAGCTTAGCAACAGGAGTCCCCCCCACTCCACCCCCAGGACCTATGCAAAGATGGATAGAGAGAACTTACTCCATTAAATCAACCAATGTGCCTTGGCATTCATACCCCCACACACATACACACCATGCACACATGCACACTAATGTTAAAATTCTTGACTTAACATATTATTTTTATAGGAGCATGTGTGTGCCAAACATGGTGGCTTACAAGTACAGTTCCAGCGTTCAGGAAGCCAGCACAGGAGGATGATTGCAGTTCAATACTAACCTGGGCTACACAGCAAATTCAAGGCCACTGTAGTCTAGAATGAGATCCTGTCTTAGGGAGAAAAAAAGGAAAGGAAAGGAAAGGAAAGGAAAGGAACGGAAACAGAAATTGGGCATAGGACCCACGTAGCATCCTCTCTTAGACAGGCAAGTCTTGCTCCCTCCCGCAGTCACTAAGGATAAACCTAATTAGATGAGGAGAACTAAAGAGCCCACACGCCACATCCTGGCTGCTTTTACCTCAGCCCAGTCAGATGGAGAGCGGCAGGAACTCACTGCACTGTCTTGTTCTGAGTGCTTATTAAGCAGTTAGTATGCAAACTCAGAACCTCAACCTTGAGGGGACAAGCATTGCCTATCATGTTGTTTTTGAGACAGGGTCTCACTGTGTAGCCCTGGCTGTCCTGGAACTCACTCTGTGGAGCAGGCTGGCCTTGAACTCACAGAGATGCCTACTGTGCCTCCAAGTGTTGGGATTAAAGGAGTGCACACCATGCCTGGTGGACTTAATGGTTTTAAGAACGGCAGTTTACTTGAGAAACCATGCTAGACATTTATTTGCTCTATGAATTGACCTTTGGTAGCAGAAGTTTATCAAATCCTCCAGAAGAGAAGAAGGCAGATAGATCAGCCAGGCTGTGAGAGTCGGTGCCTCCTCCCTGCAGGCTTCGACCACTCCAGCACAGACGTCCTCCTGTTTCTTGGGGCCTTCTTACTCCATCTTCACCTCTGCCTCTTTTCTCTCTTTCCGGGGCCGGCCCTGAACTTCATAGACACTAAGCCTAATCAGATGGAAGGAAGGTGTCTCTGGAGAGTATCTGTCTCACTGTGCGGCTCAGAGTCAGATTAAGAAATGAGATAATGTGACGTGACAAAGAAAACAAGTGTCTGGAAGAAGACAGACTTGCAGTCACAGTCTTTTCTTAGCAAGGGAAGTTATTAAGGTCCCATTAGTGCCGACTGTGCTCTGGTTCCACATTTGTATGCACCTGATGCCTAACCTGCCTCACAGCAGGTCCCCACTCCATTAATAAGATCCATTTCCGCCTCCAAGCAGGCGACATTTTCCTTGTAGGCTCCATCTTCTCTTGAGGCCACCCCAAAGTACGTGTTCTCTCTTTTCATGACCTGCCTCATGGTGCCAGGTCACCCCCTCCTAGCTCACCAGGAGGGCTTCCTGTAGTCTGAAGCCTTGGAATGAGGGAATGGAGGGTTTGACCCCAGCCCACCATGCCAGCCGTGGAGTTTGGAATTCTATCTCGTCTAGGGCTGAGCCTCTATTTTCTTCATCTGTGAAACGGCGATGATGTCATCTGCCTCCTAAGATTTTTAAGATTACAGGGGAGCTGTCAGGAAGTGGTGTGCACGCTAATCCTAGCCTTCTGGAAGCAGAGGCAGGCAGATCTCTGACTTTGAGGCCAGCCTGGACTACAGAGTTCAGTTCTATAACAGCCATGACTACACAGAGAAACCCTGTCTCAAAAAAAAAAAAAATGTATAGGGTAGCGTGAACTCATTTAACACAAGAGAGGCACACAGTAGGTGCTTATGGTCTCCATTTTCCTATTTCTGGTGTCTTAATGGATACCTTGCATTTCCTATATTATTTCTCCCTTAAAAATGAGAAATAGATTTCTTTTATTTATTTCTTCAAATATAATACTTCAAAAATAACACTTCAGAGCAGTGTTGGTGATTGTAAAGTGTGTATGTGATTGGGTGACAGACTAGACCAGGAGAGTGGATGTGGTGCCAGTTGGGAGGAGAGAGCCAGGTCATAAGGAGCCTGCAGCCACCAGAGAGCACAGGAGCAGAGCCTGGCGCTAGGGAAGGCGGAGTCCAGCATGTGACAGCGGCTGAGAGAAGTTCAGGGCTTGGAGCCACGTTGCTGAGGGATGCAGGCAACAGGCTACAAAGTCTTAGCCTTTCAGCAGGAAGAGACTGCTGAAAGATACCTTGTTTTTTGCTCTTGTTCTTTTATTTGTTTGTTTGTTTGTTTGGTTGGTTGGTTGGTTGGTTGGTTTAGTTTGAGTTTTTTAAGATTTTATTTATCTATTTATTTTTGTGATATATTTTTTTCGGAGCTGGGGACCGAACCCAGGGCCTTGCGCTTGCTAGGCAAGCGCTCTACCACTGAGCTAAATCCCCAACCCCTATTTTTGTGATTTAAGACAGAATTTCTCTTTGTAGCTTTGGCTGTCCTGGGACTCACTCTGTAGACCAATCTGGCCTGGAACTCTCAGAGATCCACCTGCCTCTGCCTCTCCAGTACTAGGATTAAAGGTATGCACCACCATTGCCCATCTAAGATGTATTTTTATTATATTTGTTATAATTTTAATAATTATAATTAGTATTTTTATTGTATTTAATTATATGAATGGGGAGAGGGTTATGTACACATAAGTTCAGATTCCTGATTGGCTCCCTTGGAGCTGGAATTACAGGTGATTGGGAGCTGCCCATACTCTCCTGTTTAGCTGTTTCTCCAATCCCCTTTTTAAATTAATTAGTTGTTCAATTGATTTCTTTCTAATATCCACCCTGGATGGCCTGGAACTTTACAATGTATACCAGGCTGGTCTTGAACTCACAGAAGTAAGCCTCTTCCTCCTGAGTGCTGGGGTCAAAGCATGTGCTACCACAGCCAGCTTTAAATCTTCTTTAAAGCAGAATGATATGTTTTAAGATACTCTGTCCTCTGGTGCAATTCGCTAAAGCAGTGCTGGCAGCTCTGCTTCGCTGTGTGGGGTTAGCATCCCAGGTGTCTCTCCGAGTATTCGGAACGGATCCTCAGGCCTGCCAGACCCAATAAGCAACACAGAATCTAAGAAACAAAGCCTTTTACACTAGGAATTTACATTCTTTTCAGATCTAGTACAGTTCTCTTTTGATTCAGAAGTAACAGGAGCTCACCTTAATTTGGGAAAAGATTGCTTTTTTAGATAGATATGCTTGCATACTCCTATAATCTCAGCACTCATGAGGCTGAAGTGCAAGGATTGCTGTGAATGAGGCTAGCCTGGGCTACATGATAAGTTCTAAGCCAGCCTAGGCTACTTAGTAAGACCTTGTCTCCAAAGTTTCCCCAAAACAAACTCAAACAAGAAGTGTATCCCCCTGGGACTGGGGATTGACCCAGGAGCTTCCACACATAGGACAAGAGCTCTACCTTGAGCTATATGCCCACCACTTCTGGTTTTTACTTTCTTTGAGAGAAATTCTAAGTTGCCACCTCTGCTGTCAAACTTTCCATTGTCCTGCCTCAGCCTCCTGAGGAAAACAGAACTGGATTGGCTTATGTCACTGGAAACCCAAGGACAATGGCCAAGGGACCATATGATATCATTAAGAGTATGTTTGTGGTGTTGAGTTCTTTTATAGACAAGCATTCTGGCCTCTTACACCTCATTCCCACCTGGAAAGCACTCTCCTTGGTCCTGTCTTGAACTTAACCCTGAACCAGTCATGGTTGTCAGGAGAGTGAGCTATGAGATACTGTGACTGAAACTAACTGGACCTGAGTCCATCCATCCCCTGAGAAAGGGGGCCTGCATAGCGTGACAGCCTCGCCAGTGTTTGTGATGCAAGTCAACGGAGTTCTTGAAAACAGATGTTGGGCAGACATACGCACATGCATGCACACACACACACACACATACATACACACACACATACATACACACACACACACACACACACACACACACACACACACACACACACACACCACAGAAAGAAGAGGAGCACACCGCATGAATCTGGTGGAAACACTGGTTAAAGGTGGAAGCCTGGAGCCGATGTGCAATGCAGAGCGTGGAGATGAACAGCTATAGGCTCAGTGGCTCAGCCTCCACTTTGCTTCTTAATTCTGCTTCAACACTCATCCATTTGTTTTCCTTTATTAAAAATTGCACTTTGATGGAAATGCTTTTGCAGCCAGTTATTCTTCGCAGCCCCTGGATGAGAGCTGGCCAAGGTAAGTGAGCTACCCGGGTGTGATGTCTGTGTTTGTTCTACAGAAATATCTTAACAGGTAGGGAGAGCCTCTTTTTAAGATGGTGTCACTATTTTAACCATCTTCAATGCTGTTCTAGACTTATTATTTTAGTTGTTGGTTTTTTAATAATTGAGACAGGGTCTCTTCTAGGCCCTCTTCCAGGCTGGCCTCTAATTTGTGGCATAGCCAAGAATGGCCTTGAACTCCAGATTCTCCAATCTCTACTTCTCTAATGCTGGAATTAGAAACATGTTCCACTATGATTTGGGGGAGGGTACTAGGTCTTTCTATGTAGTTTAGATTGCCCTAGAGCTTGCTATGTAGACCAGGATAGCCTTGAACTCACAGCAATCCTCCCATTTCTACCTCCCAAGAGTCTAGCCTAGTTAGCTATTTTTAACAACAATTTGTTTATCTTAGAAAATTTAAGTCTTGAGCTGGCTGTGGTGGTCCAAGTCTGCAATCTCAACACTTTTGAGGTTAGCCTGAGTGACATAGTAAACTCCGGGTAACCTAGGCTGTGAAATGAATCTGTCTTGGATCACAACATCAAAACCCCTCAACTTTTCTGTGTATGATTCTGAGCTTGTACGAAAACATAGAATAGGGCTGGAGAGATGGCTCAGTGGTTAAGAGCACTGGCTGCTCTTCCAGAGGTCCTGAGTTCAATACCCAGCAACCACATGGTGTCTCACAACCATCTGTAATGGGACCTGACACTCTCTTCTGGTGTATCTGAAGACAGCTAAAATGTACTCACAAACATAAAATAAATAAATATAAAAAAAAAAAAAGAAAAAAGAAAAGAAAACATAGAATATAAATTACCTAAGCAAATCTAGGTTCAAATAGAAACATATTACCAACAAAATGTCTGATTTGTTAGTCTTATGGTAGACATGAAAAAATAAACCCCTCTCTGCCATTTCTTAGTCAGTTGCTAAAAAGAAAGAAAGACTCCTAATTGAACCTGTATCAGTGAGCTTGGTTTAGTCTCTGAGTGTGTCGTAGCTGTATAACAGTGGCCACCATGGCGTCAGTGCAGCGTCTGTCGTGTGTGGCATTGTTTTACACCTCTACATCAGACGTAAGAGATTCTTAAAATGTATATATCGCCAAGAGTGAGGCCCACACCTGTAGTCCCAGAAGTTGGGATGCTGAAGCAGGAGGATTGTCATGAGTTCAAGGTTAGTCTGAGACTGTAGTCTGGATCCAAGAAAGGGGATCAAGATGTCAGTAGTTCTGCCTCACATAGGTCCTTAGCCTCCTCAGCGGTCCTGAGTTTCAAGTTTGTGAGATAATACAGTGATATATTTAAGTCAGACGGATGCACTTCATCTCTGTAGCCCAGAGAAATGACTTTCCTTCTCAGAGCCCTGGGATTGGCCAGGTGAATATTTTCATAGGATCGCTAAAAAGTACTTTGCACGTCCTGGCCTTCCTCATGAGAGAGCAGAGTGTTCACATCCAGGTTTACCAAAGCACCCCTGTACACTCTCAAGGGCATATGACAAGGGGTAACTTATTTGCATCTAGAATAAGACCTACGGTGCCTCAGAGGGGTCAGCCTTCCTTTGACTAGTTCTAGCCAGCACTCAAGTGTGCCCAGCTAGCTGCTGGTGTGCGATGGCTTCCACAGTTATCCTGGGAATCAGAGCTGCAGGTCCTGAGAGATCACCCAGTCTGGCCTCCTCTCCACGGTGATGAGCAAAGGGAGTCTGGGCATCTTAGGTAACTCTTGGCATTCACAGCTGGGTTAGGGAGCCAGCTGACAAGCCCTGGCCCGCAGCACTCAGTTGGTCCCATAGCTTAAACTTCTTCCTTTTTATGTTGTTTGGTTTCTAAAGGCAACAGCCTCCGTGGAAAGAGGAAAAGCATCCTGGATTCAGGCTGACATCTGCACTTAACAGGTATTTGTGCTGATTTACAGTCTAAGTACATTTCAAGAAGGAGACAGATTCGATTAGCCAGATAATCTTTACATATTATCTTGTTGCCCAGTTTGTTTAATATCAGTTGTGCTTAAATGGAGCAATTAAAAAGAAAAAGAAAAAACATTGAGTGCGTAGGAGATGATAGAGTCAGTAAGAACATAAAGTCTAGAGGGGACCACCAAAGTTTGCCTCCTACCATGTAATCCTGGGCAAAGTAACTTCTTTCCCCTTAGTTTGCACATATGGACATGGAGGTACTTGTACCTATTATGGGGTGGCTGTAGGGACTAAATAGGATGCTACATGGAGGCACAGTGTACAATAAATATCAACTTTTCTCAAGGTTACTTTGGGCCATACTTTAGGGTCTGGGTCATTTGTCAATCCCAACATGCCAAGAATAAGTGTCCTTTTCTGCTTTAAGAGGATAGATGGCTTGCCCAGAGAGCCCTTTAGCTAATATGCAAGGGGGGCTGGAATTTGAAAAAACAAAACAAAACCCTTGGATCAGGCTGTAATCCCAATACTCCCAAAGCTAAGGCTGGAGGACTACAAGTTGAAAACCAGCATGGGCTATAGAGTTGACCCTTGGGGAAAAAATTAAAAATGTTTTAGTGATGTCCCAGAGAGGTAGAGTTGTGAGCAGCCCCAGTGCCCCCTGGGAGCGGTTCTGTCTTGACCGGCATTCTGCCAGGCTAGCTCCTCTCTTCCTCATATGTCGTTCCATGACCAGCTAGATAAAGCCTGCCTGACCTGTAAGTACCCTACAGTCAGAGGCCAACAAGAGACTTGAAAAACAATAGCCACAATGCAGTTGACAAAATTAACCATCATGTTCTCTACATGGTCCTGTAGCCAGTCCACATGCCCATGTTTAGTCATCTCTGTGTTGACTGATGTCTCCTGGGTTTCTGTGACTCTGTGAAGGAGCTGGAAGCCCCCAGGACTCACACTGTTTCTGCTGGATCCCAGGGTCCTTTCCTTTTGCTTCTTCCCCCCTCTGAAGCCCTGTGGTTTAAGTCACATGAAGCTGTGCCTGGAGCAGACCATGAAGAACCACGTTAGGCCAACGAAGTTGCTCATGTGCCCCCTTTATGATAGTCTGGTTTGACCTTTGGGTAGAGTAAATAAATAGTTGCTGTCTTTTGGAGCTGAAGTCGTGCACTAGAACTCTGTGGGAACATTTGAAATAATCGATATTGATCAACAGCTCCCAAACTTTTGTCTAGGAGTATTTACACTCTGAAAAACCGCGGCAGCACTGCAAAAGCATTCTTCCCTGTGAGGATACCTATGGATACCCAGGTGCTGCCGCTAATGTAGAGTCTAATGTAAGTCTAGTGTAGAGCCGTGAAATGTACCCATTGGTGCATTTCAGCATACAACAACAATCAACCCACTGCATGCCGACGTAAATAATATATATGTTTTAAAAGAAACACAGTATCATTTTCTAAAACAACAGCTGCATGGTTAAACCTCTGGCAGATGACGTCATTGCCTGAGTTCAGTCTGTGGTGCTATGGTATCACACAATTGCTGGACCGTTCCACAGTGCCACCAGAGGGCAGAGTGAAGAGGACAGTGTGGTGGTTGACATCACATTCTCCCTGAAAAGGCTTAAGAACCTGTTTCAGGTGCTTTCCCACATCAGTGCTAGAAGTCTCTGCCAGCCTGTACTGTCACAGACTGGCTTGACCTGAGACTGAATTCCAGTCACAGAGAGGAAAGGGGTGCTCTTGGGGAAGCTGTGTGGGAACTGAGGCTGGCCTTGTGCAGTTAGCATCACAGTGTAAGGCCATCCAAATACTAAGTAAACTCCTCTGGACATATAGTGGCCCTCTAATGTCTCTTGCCATGAAAGACTGCAGGTAGGTCCTGACCCTTCAAGGTGTGGATATTGTAAGTCTGTTATTCTCATCTTTTCTCCTGTTAATAATATTCAGAAAAAGAAATGTATTCCACTAAGGAAAAAATATGGATTTTCAGCCAGACTCTCTCCTCGCCTCCTTAGGACCAATTCTGATTCCGCTCTTCACACAAGTGCTCTGAGCACCAAACCCCAGGACCCCTATGGAGGAGGAGGCCAGTCAGCCTGGCCTGCCCCGTACATGGGTAAGACACACAGGCCTCTGCTAACAGCATCTGTGTCTCCTGCTTCTGCGCTGTGTGCAGTGCATGCCCTCCCCGGGTTTGGTGGTCTTCAGAGCAGAGCTCGCAGCAGGGGAAGAGTGTGTTCCTGACCGCATTCTGACGCATCGCTTCCTTGCTTCTCCATGGCTCCTGCTTCCCTTTTGGCATCTCCTGGCTCTGGCTTCCTCTTCCCTATGGCACCAGCGCTTTTCTAGGCACTCACATCTTTTGCACAGGCTCCTCTTGTAGCATCCTGGCTGCTCTTCTCCTGGTGCACAGCCCTGAAGCCTAATCTTATGTTGGGTTCTCCAAGGCCTCCTTCTGTTACTGGTAAAGCCAGATTAGAAGGGGCTTCACTTTGTGGGTCCATGGACCTTGTATGGCAGAACCTCTGGATGAGGCGGACCCACCCAGGGCCAGCAGTACTAGCACAGGCAGCCCCTCTGGAAGGAGCAATTAAGACAGGGGCCAGGGGAGAGTCAAGGAGACCTCTCTACAGGAAGACATGTCCCAGAGAACAAGGCGAGAGAGGAACAGAATGGAAGCTGAGTATCGTCTTCTGCTCCTTGTTTCCCACTTCTGCTCAGAACATGTTTCTGTTGTCCAGAGAAAGTCTGAAAGAGAAAGGCCAGGAACCATGACAGGGCAGACTTGTGCCACCTCATGCTCTCTGCTTCCATTGTTAACCCTCTCTGCTCCGAATACTCCTGCCTTCACTATGCCCCACCTTGAGACCATAAGCCACAATGCCCAGCCCCACCCCCTAGCCAGCCTAGTCCTCACGGCTGTGTGAACTCACTGCTGTTCTGCTGTTTCATCCTGTTCCCATGTCTTCCTCTCCTACCTCAGCATCAAAGCCTCAGCTGTGTCTGTACTTCAGTGGAGCCTTTCATGACCTTCCTCCCTCTCTGGTCCTGAGCTACCCATGCCCTCCCGTGTCCCAGCCTCCTGCAAGCAGGTGCTGTGATGACTGCTTCTTGGAGTAGACGTACATCTCTCTGCTGAGGGCGAATTTCCTGAAGGCAGTATTTTAAAAGTCGTGTCCTATGACACAGTGCTCGGTACAGTGGGGCCCACTTAAGTCACACAGCTCTGAGCACACCCCAGAACTCACTGCAGGTGCTCACTTCTAGCCTGCACCCAAAGTAAGGGTGCTTCATCCAGATACTTCCCAAGCTTGTCTGTCTGGGCCTTCTAATCTAGAAAGAACATGGCTGGAGCTATCTGTTCCATGTATAGGTTGACTTTGTTTATGAGGACTGGCCTACATACTAGCCTTTTCGGTTTTCTTTACAGTTATGTTCCATTTAAAGCCTAAAATATTTGTTTCTTTTGAAGAGAGCCATTCATGGCCTTCCTTTTTGTATATAGAATGGATGGGATTTGATGTCGTTGTTATGTTTATTCCCTTTGTACAATTCATTTGTTGAAACGACTCTTTGCTTGTAAAGTCTGAGAGCTTTGGAATAGGTTGGGGACACTGCTGTATTTCCACACATGGGAATATGAGAGGGAAATTGGCAGGGAAGTTGGAATTGGATATGGGTCACTGAACAGTGTTAGAGAGGTGGGGTATGTGGGAGGTTAGAGATTGGCTCTGGGATAGGTAGAGATGGATATTATAAACAAAGCCTTAAAAAGCAGAGACTAACCAAGGAGGTGCCTGTGCGCACAGCAAGGCCTTTGCCACACTGACTGGGAGCCAGCTAGCCTAGTAGGATGGCCCCTGGAACCCCTGTATTCCTGCCTCAGCTTTGTGCTGAGATTATCCTTTTCTAGAAGGGACTAAAGGCCTAAAGAGGACAAGGGAATCATGAGTAAGGAACATTTGAGCTTCTATATAAAGAAAAAGAAAGTAACTGAAGAAACTGAATTGAACGTCTATTCTACAAGTTACTTGGTCTCTGAAGGAAGAGGTGAGAGCTGTCAGCAGGTGTGGGGAGGAACAACCCATACATTGGTCCATGCGCAGCAAGAAAGCAGGAGGGGAGGAAGGGGCAAGTCTTGGACAGGGCTCTCAGGTTGCCTTGGGAGCTTTGGTGGTCTCTCCTTTTCATGTCAGTGTTAGAAATCGTGGGGTCACAGTGTCTGCCAACTACAGAAGGTGGGCCAACCCCCAGCATGGATGTCTGCACTGTGTGCTGCTCCTGCAGTCGCCTTCAAGACCACAGAACTCAGAAACACATCCAAATATGGGTGTGTTTACATGGGAAAGCCAGTGTGTTTAAAATATTATCCAAGTCTCCAAGGATGAGAATTATTTCTGGAGAATTATATTTGTTGGTGGGAGCTATTTTAAATGGTTTTTATGTGTTTTCCCCCTGTAATTCATTAAAGTTTTTCCTTTTCTTTCCTTTTGGATTTTAAAAATATCAACTAGCTTTATGAAAAAGTATTTCTTTTTATAGGACCCACCAAATAAAGTAAAGATTTTAAAATATAATCAAAAGCGCAGAAGTATGTCCTCTGCTCAGAACAGTAATGATGGCCTTTGCTGGGCACAGAGGTGGAGGCCCTTCACCATTGTCGTTATTGGGAACAGATCAGGAGGGAGCATCTGCTTGCAGTATGGCGACACAAGCCATCAAGTAGACAAAACAGTCGCCAGCTCAGTTTCATCCCCAGGAAGCAAAGCCATTAGCCTGATACATGGTTGGTAGTGTTCATAATGGTTATTGAGTTCCACGACAACTATGCAAATGATATAAAGTCATAAATGACAGAAATAAACTTTTATACAACCAAACAGGGTTTTTATAATTTCCCTCTCGTTTAATTGCCCATGCCCATGGTAGCATGTGCAGTTTAATTACTGTTTGGTATACACATATGGATGGATCAGCACAGTAGCTCTCTGTGACATTTGCCCTGTCACACAGCCTAGCTTTATCAACCCAAACTGTCCCCCTCTCACAGTAGATTGGAGAAGGAGCTAAAGTGGCCCTTATTAGCAGCTTAGGAGCTAAGAGCAAAAGAGTGCAGACCGTGGCTGCCGATGGCCATCCCTGAGGACTGTAGAGCCTTCAGTCTCGGCTGAGGGGCAGAGATGTAATCTGTATTCAGTGGCCCTTGAACCAGCAGTGAGCTCTGACCCACAGCGGTAAGGAGACGTTAAAGTGAAATAGCCATAAGAGAGCAAGCCTGTTAACGACACTTGTCTACCTGACACAAGTCCCTCAGGTCTAAAGACTCACCAGGAGCCGGGGAGAAGGCTCAGCCGGTGAAATACTGCCCATGCAAACATGAAAACCAGTGTCTGTGTCCCTGGAATCCATGTAAAAATCAGATGTGCAGTACGCACCTGTAATCCGAATACTTCATGGGAAGGTGAGAAGTGGAGACAGGGGAACCCCCAAAGTTCATGAGCAGACGGTATAGCGTGTGCGGCGGCAGACGGGAAGACAGCCTGCCTCAAAGAGGGCTGGAGTGGACCAACAGCCAGGGTGGTCCTCTGCCATGCACACAGACATGGATTGTATGTGTGCGCACGCACACACACACACAGAGAGAGAGAGAGAGAGAGAGAGAGAGAGAGAGAGAGAGAGAGAGAGAGAGAGAGAGGAGAATATAAAATGAAAGTGTCATCAGTGTGGCAGGGAGGTCTAGATGGGAAGTCTGCGAGTCTAGAAACTTCTCGTAGGCTGCACTGTGGTTACCATATCTGCACCCCTTTCTACTTCACATTAAGTCTATGAGGAGCTATCTAGGCTTGCCAGACATGAGAGCACATTAAAGGAATATGGACTCAAATGTATTTTGTTACGTCAGCCCTCTAAGACTCCAAGGCTACCAAGTTTCCTGCAACACATGTGACCTTGGCCGTTGCTGTCCTGACCCTGTGGGACTGCTTTGAATTAATGTCCTCTATTTCCAGATAATTAGTCATAAGTCTCTGCCTTTTGTTTTTAACTGTTTTGTTATAGTTGTGCTCTTTGGTATTTGTGTGTTTGTGGTAGTATGTAATAGTAGCAGTAATAGAAATCTAAATTTGGCTATTTAATTATTGAAATAAACCTGTCAGTCATTACTGCTGCTGTCCTTTGGCAACTTAAGTGGACGGCCTGAGAGCAGTGTGCCATCTCTTACCCCACCCCCACCCCCTTCACTATAGTAAGCTCTGCTCTTTCTCTCCCTCTGTGCCATGTAGTTTTGGTCTTCACTGCCACACCCTACTTTACTGCTTTTTGTCCAGTCTTTGGGTTTTCTATCTGGCTTCCTGGCCTCAAGGCTGCCCCACAGCCTCATGCTGTACTACACACACAGTCTCTGACTGGGTTAGCTCTAACCCAGGCCTCTGCTCTCTACTCCGTCCATATGACCAGCAGACTTCGCCCATGTCTCCCACTCCTCTAGCTCATGCATAGCCAGACATCACCACTCCCCGTCTCTGCTGTCTGTGTCTGCCTCGCTCCCTTTCCTCACTCCTCCGCTCCGCCTGTTTTCACTGAGGCAGCCCTTTAACCTTACTTCCTCTTGCCTGAACTCCTCCAGGCACAGCACAGCTGCTAGGGACATAGACTTTCTGAAGGCACCCTGCCCAGAAAGCTAGTCCCAGAGCTCGCAGTGTGACCTTGGGCAGGATAATAGTTCATAAATTGCTCCAAGGATTACATGAGATCACGGGGTGAGGTGCTGGGTACACAGCAGCGGTTCCCATCTTACCTTCCTCTTCTTCAGTGCCTACCCAGGGATGTCCCTGCCCCCTGCTCCAGTCTGGGGAAGAGGGTGGCACCAGCAGGGTACCACACAGGGAACCGGCTCGCCTCTGAGATGCTCTCGCTGTTCCTGTTACAGGCACTGCTCAGCCTTAGTACTTAAACTTCGTGTCTTGAAGATGGAGAGACTCTTAACATACCATAATAGACCATTGCATAAAACGTCATTCATCATTTTTAACAAAATAATCACATTTTAGTGATCAGAATGGGCAAGTTCCCTACTCTTTCTTTAAAAGCTATACTTAAAAGTTTGACCGAGAAGTCTCTCTCCCCTCCTCCTGTCACGGCCGACTCTGGACATTACCTTTGCACGCTTCATTTCCTGATGGCCTGTGCAGGCAGCCTGTCCTTGCAGTCCTCAGTCACAGAGCGAATGAGCAGTAGCTTAGTCCAGCTCTGTGCAGCTTGGCCCCTTTGCATTGCTTTTTTAATTGTTTTCTTTTCAAAACAAGGTTTCTCTGTGTAGCCCTGGCTCTCCTGGAACTTGCTCTGTAGACCAGGCTGGCCTCTAACTCAGAGATCCTCCTCCTTCTTCCTCTCCAGTGCTGGGATTAAGAGCATACACCACCACTGCCTGGCTTCTTTACTGTTTCACTTTTTGCTTTGTTTGTTTGTGGTGTTGGACTCAAATCCATGGCAGGTCACACACCTGCATCAACATCTCTAAAGGCTGTGTCCAAGAATCCTGTCTTAGCAGACGTACCCTAATGGTCGTGTAGAGGCACTTTAAAAAAGGTTTTAGTCACTTACTTAGGTCCTGTTTTCTGGTGGCCTGAGAGAAGGCCTGTGTTTTGTGAGCAAGCTTAATTAATGAACCTTTGGCACCTTTGGGAGCTCTTAGTGTCCATCCTGCCCCTGGGCTCCACTAAGATGCTACAGCTTCTGCACTTACAGAATCTGCTGCCACGACGTCTGTCCTCCTGTCTGTGCCTGGTCACTGCCCCGACCATCTGTTGCACATTGCAGAGACTGAGCGAGTATCTGCTGAGTGGATGATTGTTATGTGTTTAATTTCTATAGACTAATTTGGGCTAGTTTATAGTTTAACCATTTCCTCTAGAAACTTAGCTAAGCTGAGCTATGTTTAAAGGCTTAGACTTGAGTTTTTAATAACGATTCGGTGCTGAGAACTGACTTGGTATAACTGATTGCTCTGAGGAGAATGGTTACCCAGTCCATGTTAGGGATGGCTATTCAGTTGTAGCCTAGAAGTGCAGAAGGAGCTATATGTAGTCATCAGCAGTATGCCTCATGGGCTAGCTGCTCTTCAGTCAGGACTGATTCCAAATCGGTTTTTTAAATTATCTGTGAATAGCCATCACATAAGGATATCGCATATACTGACTTCAAATATAAGCACAGGAGAGTCCAGAATATGTCACAGGGCCTGTCCTGGAACTTGGACCCATGGTAGCTAGCACATCAGTGACAGGGACTCCCAAGTCCACCTGCCCACCCCTTGGGTCACATGTTTGGAAGGGTGACAAGACAGACCTTTTTGCTTTGTGTTTTGAAGACAGGTTCCCAGACTTTGTCCGCACTGTTCTTTTGAGTTGGCAGGAACCTTTGGACTAAGACGCTTTTGAAGGAAAAGCTCTTGGGCACCAACTCTAGATGTGGAATGACTTCATGTGTTTGTAGAAGGAATCCAAAGCACCTCGATGAGCTCTGATGTGTCAGAACTACTGTAGGGTTTCAAACATTATGTTTCAAGTCAAAAAGCCATTCTAATGCACGAATCAATGAGAGCACCACATATAAAAGTGTGTATTTGTTTTTCTCTTCCCTACCAGGTTTCTGTGATGGTGAAAATGATGGCCGTGGGGAAGGTACGAATGGGCGCTGGGGTGGGATGCTGGGATACATGAATGTATGTAGTATGTATGTATGTACATATATATACCTACATATGCTGATATACATGTATATGCACATGTGTACACACATATATACATATATGTATATACAGATATATGTATCTGTAACCTTTCAATGCCTTGACAGTCACATTTGTGTAAAGGCTGGCCACTGTTGCTTGGATTACTTATCTGAGATGTTCTAAGTATCTGGACATGATCAAAGCCCTAAGAAAGGAAATGTGTGAGTACATTACAATGGTCCCTTGTTACCCACGTCCTCTCAATACCATAGTCACAAGACTGTGCAAGGAAGCAAGAGTTGTAGCCACATGAAAATGTGAATTAGTCAAGCACTTAAGCAGTTGTTCCACTACCCTCTCTCAGGCCCTTGGCCCTTTTAGGAAGTCGCTGTGAGAGCGACTTGATAGGCTTAAACAGTCGGGGAAAGGCAAGCCTGGGCTAAGGATGCAGCTCAGATGCTGGACTGCTTGCCGTGCCTGCGCGAAGCCCAGCTTCACCAAATGAGCCAGGAATATCGGTGCACTCCTGTGGTCCTCTACCTGTGAGCTGGAGGCTGGAAGAGCAGAAGTTCAGGGATAGCCTTAGCTACACGTAGAGCTTGAGACCAGCCTGGGATACATGAGATCCTGTCTCAAAGAAAAGTACAAATTGATTTTAAGTTAAAATTACACATTTTACAGACACTGAACTCCATAAAGCCTGATACACCCATGTAAGAGATCTGCTGAACTCTCACTGACTGTCATCCACAAAGGCCCAACCTTGTTCACTCGGTCACTCGGTCCCGGGCACTGGTGGATGAAGCTGAATGGCTACATTAGTCTGCGTGTCATAGAGACCACGCTTGTGGAGGACATAAACAAGGACGTCCACATGAGAGGCCAAGCTCTCAGATATCACCATGCACGCTCCTTTTCTGAGAAAACCATTTTAGGTGTCGAATAAAATCATAAAAACTTGAAACTGATCTGTTTAATCACCCAGGGGAGAGATGAAATAGACTCAAGGCCTTCCTCAGTTAATTCTTCAAAGAATTCCCAACAAACCTGTACGTGGAAGAAACTACAGTGAATTCCCCAGAGGAAACAACCAGTTAAGGCAAGGCAGCCTGTCCCTATAGTGATCTCTTAGGAGGCTTAAGTCATGGGGCCGCCTTGCTTAGCCTCCCAGGGAGCCTCACGGTAGTCCATCCTTGTTCTCGTACTGTCTCGAACCACAAAGGCTCTGAAAGCCAGCTGCTCTTGTCTCCAGTTGTGGAGAGCCCCTGGGGGTCTGCATGCCCAGGCACTGTTTATTAAGCATTACCCAGAAGCAGAACAGAGTCCTAGAACCTCACAGGGCTTACAGCTCTGAAGCATTTATTTAGTGATTAGAAAAAGAAAGCCAACGAGATCACAGACAAAATTTACTCTTCAGAGGGGAGTAATCCAGCTGGGGTGGCTCAGGGTGGGAGTTCAGGACTTTGTAGGGCCCTAGGTCCTATCCTTAGCAACACACAGAGAGAAACAAAGAAAAGAAGGACAGGGAGCAAGTTCCGTGAGAGCAGGACTGATGGACACCAAGGCATACTCACAAAGCCTGCTTGTCTCAGCAGGAGGAGCATTTGTCGCACTGGTGCTGGAAAGTTAGCCATAATGAGGACTGTGCCAGTCACTCATAATTATTTCCTAACTTTTACTGACTTGGAAATAAAAGAAACTTAATTTAGAGTTTTTATTTTAAGTGCTTTTCTTAGAGATCATTTTGAAATTTTGGCCCCCATTGTGTTGTTGGTTGTTCTTTGAGATATGGTATCTCTTAGCCCAGGCTTGCACTGAACTCCTGGTCCTCCTATTTCTGCTTCTCCCATGCTGGGATTATAGGCTTGTACCAATGCACTTAACTTTGATCTCAGTTTTAAGTGATTTCCTGAGGTCCTATTACTCATCTTGTGAGGGCCAAGGGCAGGACATCAAGACAGTCACAGGGGAGCCCTGAAGTCCCGAGAACCCTGCAGACTCTCTCTTGCTGAGCAGTCTCCAGGGTCTGCTGTGATCTTCCTGATGTTAGGTCACATAGTTCCTCAGAACTTGCCTTTGACCTCTGGTCTGTGTCTGAGAACAAAAAGCCTTTACTTGTTTGTGGCTCAGCCTTGCTCTCACTGGTTTGGCTGAGAGCGTTAAAGCAGGTCGTCAAGGAGCAGTCCCTTGCCGCAGAGCCAGGTTGTTTTAGAACAGAAAGAGCCGTGGGAGCCCCTATCAGTTTCACAGCCAAACCTGGCGGGTTACCAATCCTTTATCTCTAACTGCGTGCACACGCGCACGCACACACGCACACCACACATATGTGGATGTATGTGGACATGGGGGAGGGGGGCTCCTGCACATATGTGCACATTTATGTAGAAGCCCAAAGTTGAGTGTCCTCCCTGATTTCTCTCCACTTTGTTTATTGAGGTAGGAAGTCCTGTTGAATCCTGCGCTTGCCTGATTAAACTAGGGTAGCTAGCTTGCTCCGGAGAGCCTGTCTCTGCCCCTGGTGCTCTGGGATTACAGGCACCTGCCATACGTACCTGGCTTTTCCAAGGGTTCTGGGGATCAAACTCTGGCCCTCACTCTTACAGGGCAAGTGCTCTATCCACTGAGCCGTCTGCTCACACCACCTCATCTCCATCTGTTGCCTTCTTTACGCCCTCTTTTCTTGGTTGGTGTGTGTTTCCCTTTATCCCCTTTCCCCACACCTGCAGAGCCCTGGCCAGGCCTCAGACTTGCACATTTGATTCCCTGCCGCTCGCCTTTACCTACCCCGTGGTCGAATAACGAGAGCAGGCTGACTGTGCTTGCTGCTGCTTCTTCCCTAGGCCCTCTGTGTGTTCCTCACTCTCATGCTCGAATGCCCTTTGCTGTGTCTGAAGGGAGCCCAGAGCCCCCCGCTCCCAAGCCTCACCGTTCTGCTGCTTGTCTGCTCTGAAGCAAGGTTGTGTCTCTCCTGGGCTTCCTTCAGGGTTACCAAGAGTCATAGTCCCTGGCTAGTTTATAGGTTTCCTCAAGTTTGAATCCATTAACTGTTCCTTCAACCCCTACAGCAACACACAGAGGACTAGAGAGATGGCTCAGTGGGTGAGAGTACAGCTGTCCTTCCACAGGACCTGGGTTCAATTCCTAGCATACAGGTGGTGGCTCACTACTATCTATAACTAGTTCAGGGGATCTGATGCCCTCTTCTGGTTTCCATAGGCACTATCGTTCATATAGTACATAGAAACACATAGGCAAAACACCCATACTCACAAAATAATACAATAATTAAAGAAAAAAAGTATGTTAAAATAGTATTTGCTAAAAAAAAAAAATCATGTTCACTAGTCAGGGTGGCACATGCCTGTAATCCCACCACTTGAGAGGATAGCTGAGAGTCTGAGGCAGCCTGAGCTACATAGCAGGCTCCAGGACAGCCAACCCTCAGTGCTAAGAGCCATTTAGATTTTTTTCCTTTTCCTTTGGGACAGGGTCTGGTCTCTCTATGTGGCTCTAGCTCTCCTGGCATTTCCTACGTAGAGAATGCTGGCCTCAGATTCACAGAGATCCACCTGCCTCTGCCCCTGCCTCCCTGGTGTGTGGGCTTAGAGGTTTGCAACCACCCATCCCACTCCCCACCCCCACCCCCAGCAGTTTTATACAAAGCTAATTCAATGAACGTGTTTCGTGCTCCCTTTCGTAGCCGCCTTCCCGGGTCTGCTGAAGGAAGAGAATCTGTTAAACGTCCCGAAGCCACTGCCCAAACAACTGTGGGAGACCAAGGAGGTGGGTGAGCTGTCCCGTTGTGCTTGTCTGTCCTGGCAGTCTGTCCCGCAGAGGGGAGGTGGAAAACAGAACTGGGGAAAAGGGAAGAGAGGATTTTTCTGGACACTGATGTTGGAAAGACACAGTAGGGAACACTGTCCCCAAGGGATCACCATGACCTGTCCGTGATTAGTGATTCCATGGCTTCCTTGCTTTCCTGTCAGTTTGCTGGGAATTTTGTTCTCGAACAAAAACTGTTAAGTTACTGCACCGTACGTAGTCAGAAGCTCGGAAACGTGGGCATGGGAGGTCGTCTCCAGCCCCTGTTGAGAATTACCGTCAGGCCAGATGATCTCTTCTGAAATCAGAGGCCTTGCGAGGCAGCAGTGAGTCATCTGTTTACTACAATTTCTGAGCTTTGAATGTTAGTATCTGAAATCCTAGTCACCGGCCTCCCTCCACTTCACTTTGTAAACCTCACCCACTGCCGAGAGGAAGTCCCTAGGCTTAGCTTGGCCTCTTTCTGTAGAGGGCTGTCTTGTGAGAAAAGTCCTCCTTCTAGTCCCTAGTGATGCCCAGATGCAGTCGGCTATTTGACCTCTGTGTTTAACGCCCCCCCCCAGCCCCCGCAGGATCCCATTGGTCCTGCTCTCAGACACACCCCCCCAAAGGATCCCATTGGTCCTGCTCTCTGACACACCCTCCCCCCAAAGGATCCCATTGGTCCTGCTCTCTGACACACACACACCCACAGGATCCCATTGGTTCTCCTCTCAGACCAACCCCCCCACCGGAAGTCTCAGCTAGCATCAGTGTGGTCTTGAAAGCTTTTTATAAAAGCAAGATCTGTAGTTGATGTTTTATCTTTAGTCCTAAAAGAAGACAGATAATGGTGTGCAGGTGTGCTCACAAGTACCAGGAGCTGCTCTCTCTGGAGACAGTTGTCTCCCTTGGTCCTGTGGCTCTGCAGTGTCCACTCCGTCCCCTACTGATGCATGTTCTAGTTCCCTGGCCTTTCCCTCCTCCCTCTCCCATTGCCCTGTTTTGCTTTTTTATTTCCATCTTTTTCTTTGTTGCTAATTGAAAAAATATTTAAAATCTGAATATGCAAAAGATCTGCCTTTTTGAAGGAAGTAACATTTAACTAGAAGATAAATTAGTAAGGAATCAAGTTTTTAAAATATGTTGTTATACTTCTTTCGACTGGAAATTTAAGAAATTTAAAATTCCTCAAAACTGAAATGACTGCGCTGTGCAGATGCCCTTGGCTTACTCTGTCTGTCTTGTCCTCTACTAGGGTACCCAGATCCCCACTTTTCAAACATATGAATTTGTCTGTGTACTGAGTAAGCCAAGTTTTCTTTGTCTCTTCCCAGATCCAGTCCCTGTCTGGACGCCCTCGGTCCTGTGATGTTGGGGGCGGCAGGTAAGTCATGCTCCTTCTGCTGAAGGTTTTCCCGTCTTTCCCGCTGTTGGACTGAGAACTGGGACTTGCTGTTATAAGCTCAAGTCAGCTGTAGTTGCATAAAAAATCTGTTCTCTTTGGTACTCAGATTTCATGTATTTGAGACAGTTCATTACATAGCTGACAGAAGCCAGTGAAATCACCCTGCATGTGTTTGAGAGTAGCCCAACAACAGACTCTGAGCACACAGAACCTGCCTGGTAGAAGCAGAAGTGTGTATGTGTCAGCCATAGCCATGGCATCAGTTGACAGGAAAGGAAAGCATAAGCTAATTTGATTGTCTATATAGATAGAAGTAAATATTTGTGGATATACTTAATGCCTCTGAGCTGTGCATGCAAAAATGGTCAAAGCAATAAATGTTACTACAATTTTAAAAATTGATGAGTACAAAGACTTGCAATTTAAAAAGAATCTATGGCACTGTGCATTGATTAATTTTATTTTGTTTTATTTTATGGCAAGCATCTCATTATGTAACCCCAACTAACCTAAAATTAACTATGTAGACTAGTCTGTCCTTGAACTCACTGATACCATTCAGTACCTGCCTCCCAAGTGCTGAGATGAAAGGTTTGTGCCACCACACCCAGCTTAATAAGTGGATTTTGTAACATATGGATTTACTTCCTAAAGGATTTTGGTATGGATTATAGAAACACATACAGTATAAAAATGCCTGTAACATGAACAGATCTGAAGCATTTGTGAGAGAGATGAGACTAAGGGAGAATAAAGAGCAGAAGGATTGTGAGGCCAAGGTGTTGACTCAGCAAAGGACGTCCGGGTGGGGACTCAGTTGAGGACCCCAGCAAGCTGCTATTTAGGGAGCCTTGAAACAGCCAGAAGGATGGGCTGTGTGGGTCTTGATGGAGACCCCTGAGCTGGGCAGTGTCCTGAGAGAGGACTGAGAAAGTTGCCTGCGGTTTGTCAGAGCAACTCTGACCACAGCCTTACAGCAGGTGACCACAGCCAGCCCAGGAACAGCCAGTCTTCCCAGGGCCAAAACAATGTGATTGAGAATGAGGTCTTTGCATGACCTAGCCTGACACAAACACACATTTTAGAAGATCTATGAGTGAACTAAATTAACTCCGGGCGTTCCTAAATAGTATTTCACAGAATCTCTCATGAGTTTGCATCAGGGAACTGAGTCCCTATAGCTCGGACATGCTGTTTTGGCCAGTAAAATAGTAACTTCTGTAATTAAAAGCCTACTGACCTGAGAAGAGAGTTGACCTCTTTAGAACAACAGAGAGCCTGCTGTGACTTGACAGGACCAAGAAGACCAGCCCATCCAGAGATGCAGGGCCTTCCTACAGACAGGGCCAAGATTTTTAAGAACCAATTTGAGGGCTAGGATTGTAGCTCAATTAATAAAGTATTTGCCTAGCATGCACAAAGCCGAGGTTCTAGCCCCAGCCCTGCATGAACTATGGCTGGTGGTGCACATCTGCAGCAATCAGGAGGTGAGTGCAGGAGGATCTGAAGTTTATGGTCCTCCTCTGCTACATAGCAAGTCTGAGGCCAGTCTGGGATAATTAATACCCTGTCTAAAAAATGGGGGAGGACTGAAGATAAGACTGACCATAGGGTAAGAGAGCTTGCTGTGTAAACATAAGGGCCTGAGTTCAGGTCCCTGGTATCCATGTGAAAACTGAGTATAGTTATACACTCCTGTTACTCTAGCGATGTGGAGGGAGTAGAAACAAGGGAATTGCTGGGGCTTGTTGACCACCAGCCAAGTTCCAGGTTCAGTGAGAAACAAGGAAAAAAAGCAGAGAATGATTTAAGGCAGGACAACTGGTATCTTCCTCTTGCCTCTTCACATGCACCCACACATACATTTAATTAATTGATTGATTAACTAATTGGTTGATTGAAAGCATGCCTTGGTTGACACCTCAAACAAATCAACACTCAGGGCTCTGATACCCTATATCAGAGAACTGGGGCTACAGTCTGGGGAGCTCTGGAGCTAGCATCTGCTAGGTTACGGGGTTGCCTTCCTGCTCTGAACAGTAGCATTCCGTTTGTTCATACAGACGATTATTGACTCCTAATTTTAAGGACAGATCCAGCAATAAACAGAACAGGTCAGTCCCTGCTTGCAGAGTGCCGGTGTTCTTGGTGAAACAGAAAGAGAAAAGGAGGCAAAGCCAAGGAAGACGCGGATGAGCCGTGGGGATAGATGCTGAGGAAAGCCATCTGATAGGGTAAGGCTGACAGAATCCAGCCTGAGGAAAGGGACCCAGGCAGAGAGAACAGCAAGTGCAAAGACCCTGATGAGCATATGGAAGCTGTGTAGTTGGAGCACACTGAGACTTGGTTCTAGAAGAATTTGAACCATGAAGATCATTGCTTGCCGTACATCAGATCTAGCAGGGACTGGAGCCATGGTAGCAACATCCGGGAAGTGACCGTTTGTATTTCTCTCAACTACAGAGTTGTTTTGATGTCACTAAGGACCAGGTTCACATTGGTCCCATCTCGGTCCTCCTCGACCCACCTGGCCATGGCTCTCGTCCCAGCATTCATTCCGTCCTGCTGGCACAAGAGCTCACCTGCCCTTGCAGTGAGCTGCCCCACTACCCTGGTTTTCTAGTGCTTGGACTTTTGCACTCCTGCCATCTGAAAGATAGGATCTACATGCACGTTTCCACAGCATTTCCTCCACTCGTCCACATGACCCCATCCACTACCAGGCTCTCCCCAGCCTTCAGTTAGCTGCACTCTGGCCCTTTTCCATGGAGAAGAGACTGTTACAGAGCAGACACGCTCTGTTACAGAGCGACCGACACCTGCTCCCCACCCCACCCCCCTGCCTCTCCTATCAGGGGTGAAGGTGCCATGCTGTCAAGGTGGATTACTTCCATTTCCTCTGTGCTGGCTTTTCTGAGGCCTTTCCCCACTACTTAGCATCCATCCCCTCTGGTTCCTAGAATTCTCATCCACAAGTATATATAAACTTTATGTGTAAGGGTGTTTTGCCTGCATGTATATGTGTACCATGTGTGTGCCAAGTGTTGTAGGCCAAAAAAGAGTGGACTCCTCTGGAACTGGAGTCACAGATGGTCCTGAGCCGCCTTGGATGCTGGTGAACCTGGTCTTCTGGGCAACCAGTTCTCTTAGCTCCTGAGGCCTCTTTAGCTAGCCACAGTTTTGAAAGTAACCCAGCTTCTGCTTCCACTGTTTCAATTTAAGCATCCTCTAGACTATGAGTAGCCTCCTCCAGAGTTCCCTCTGTGAGGGACATCCCAGCTGCATGTCAGACTGTGCAGCCAAGCTGAGGACCTAGACAGAAGTTCTTACCCATCTCCATGCCCCTCCCCTAGTCTGCTGTGGGCGCTAATGAATGGCTTCCCCAGGCCAGGAGCCAGGATTCCGGAGTCCTGCCACAGATGTCTCTGGCATCCATCCCCACTTCCCTGTTCCCATGATTCCATGCCGCTGTACTCTCTAGTTTGGTAACTCAGCAAGTTCAGTTGCCCCTTGCCTCCAGACTCTGCTCCTTGCCCCTCGGATCTGACCACCATCCTGCCCTAAGGACCACCATCCCTTAGCTTTCCCTTGCTGCCCTTGTTCTCAGCCCTCTATCCAGCCTCAGGTATTCTGTGCCTCCCCCACCTCCAGCACTCCCCACCCTCCTAACCCTGACCATCAGTGGTTATCAGTCGTCACAGTTCCTAGATAGACCGTGTGCTTCCTGCCTCCCTTTTGCCCCTGCTTTGACCTCCACCTGAGATGGTTTTCCTGCCTAGCTCACCTGAATTCTTTAGCTCCCAATGGCCTCCAGAAAGCCTCCTCCCTATGCTGGTCACTGCCTCCATTCTAGACTGGACGCCATCCGGCTCTGCTATTGCAGGAGTGAGCTGGTCGGTTCACAATTGCACTTGTTAGGACTGCCTCCTGCTTTGTCAGAGTCTCCTGCAGGCCCTGATGCCAATAGCTGTGCCTGGTCACTCTCCTCAAGATGTGTGTGTTGAGTGGCTCATTCCTTCTCCCTTCTCTGGCTCATGTGGTGTTCTTCAGCCAGTCCTCTCTCGTCAGCCACACTGCTCTGTCCTGGATTGGCCCCGGGGCACTGTAAGAGCCTTCTGACCTGACCTGCTGCCCCTCTCTCTGCTCCCGTAAGCCATCTCTCACGCTGTAACCACAGTCTTCCCAACAACATCTTCCCTTCTGTTTCCTCCACGTCTGCCTCTCCCTCTTCACCTCTCAACACTTGCACTGCCTCAGCCACACCAGGTATCTTGAGGTACTATGAGCACCATATCATGCAAAGCCTTCCTCAACATGACTCTTCTTGTCTTTGGCATCTCTTGCTTTTGTGCTTAGGGTTACTTGTCCCTCTTGGTCGTACCACCCTAGCCGCTCCTAGCACAGCATGCTTCCTACTCACTGTGTTACAGTTGCATGCTGGATTGTTCCATTGCTCCTTCTTTGGGCTCTCCTAAGAACGTGCTTCCTTCATAAGAGTACTAAGAAGCCTTGTCCTTAAGAGGGCCCACTCCCAAGCTGCCAGAGTTCAAGAACTGCAGGGACCCACAGTACACATGTATGTGTGATAGCCACATACCTGCCTTCCCATGCAGAACAGGACTGGGTGTTGGAAGGAAATATAGACTAAGGATTGTATGTTAATACAAAGCCCCAAGAATCCTGGGATGTCTACATTTCAGTCCAATCTATTATAAGGTATGCTTTGTCTAGATGCAAGGGTTTTTCCTTTGATTTATAACTTTGCAGGATTAAAGCAGGAGCTGGGGTCAGGGCTCAGTGGATCAGAGCTTTTGCTGTGAAAGCTCGAGAAGCTGAGTTTAAATTCCCAGCACCTCTGTGAAAAGCTGGGCATGGCTGCTACACATGTGGCTATAGCCCTATTGCTGTAGGAAGTAGAAGCAGGAGGATTACTGGGCTTGCTGCTTCCAGCCTAGTTCCAGGTCCAGTGAGACCCTGTGTCAAGGGAATAACGTAGAGAGGAACAGAACAGGGCCCCTGACAGCCTCCCCAGTCCCTGCATATGTCACCCCTCCTCTAACACACATAGACTAAAGCAGATGCAATGCTGACTCCCCTTGCAGTTTGCATCCTTGCTCCCGGTGTGCAGACATCGAGGACAGACCCGCCATGGATATAGCCGTACTTGCTCACCAGTGTACCCTTGGGCCTGCCTTGGGCCTGGCGCACAGTGACCGGCCAGTCAGAGCCTGGCACCCAGTGACCGGCCAGTCAGTGGCTTTAATAAATGAACGGCAATGGTTTCCTTATTTTCAAGATTATGGAAACTTGCCTGGAGAGATGGGTCAGTGATAAAGAGCACTTGTTGCTCTTACAGAGGGACCAGTGAGTGACCTACAACCACTTGTGACTCCAGCTCCAGGGGTCCAACACCCTTTCTTAGTTAGGGTTGTTATTGCTGTGATGGACCACCATGACCAGGAACAGCTTGGGGAGAAAGGGGTCTTTCTTTGCTCACAGTACATGTAACAGTTCATCATCAAAAGCAGTAAGGATGGGAACTCACACAGCACGGGAACCTGGAGGCAGGAGCTGGTGCAGAGGCCATGGAGCAGTGCTGCCTGCTGGCTTGCTCCCATAGCTTGCTAAGCCTGCTTTCTTATAGAACCCAGGACTACCAGCCCCACAGTGGCCCCACCATAATAAGCTGGGGTCCCCTCCATCAGTCACTAATTAAGATAACGCCCTACAAGCTTGCCTACAGCCAATCTTATGGAACATTTTATCAGAGGACTTTAGCTTGTGTCAACTTGTCATAAAACTATCCAGCACAACTGTCTTTCTGGCCTTCAAGGTCACCTGTAGTCCCATGAACACACACACACACACACACACACACACACACACACACACACACACACCACACATATAAACAAAAATAAAATAAATCTTTAAAAGCAAAAATTGTTTTTTTTTTTTTTTTTTATTAACTTGAGTATTTCTTATGTACATTTCGAAAGTGTTATTCCTTTTCCGGTTTCGGGCAAACATCCCCTTCCCAAAAATTGTTTTTTAAGATTTGTTTATTTAGTTTTTATATGAATACACTGTAGCTGTCTTCAGATACCAGAAGAGATCATCAGATCTCATTACAGATGGTTGTGAGCCATGATGTTCTTGCTGGGAATTGAACTCAGGACCTCTGAAAGAGCAGTCAGTGCTCTTAACCACTGAGCCTTCTCTCCAGCAGCCCCAAATTCTTTTGCTTTTAAACGTTTTTGAAAATTTGATTGAAACAATATATCCTGGAAGATATCTAGTTGCCCAAAAATACTTTTTTTGTATGTGGTTTTGATAGCAAAAATAACTTAGAAAGCTAGCAAAAAGAACTCTAAATATGATGTAAGATTTTACATTTTATATAGTGACTTACAATTTACAAAATAATCTGTCTCATTTAACATGTCAGGAAGTGGCATTCCAGAGAAAATAAGTTGACAGACTGCATTGTCACGAGAGGCAGAGCCTACGTGGGACTTCAGTCATCAACAAGGAAGAGGCATCATATGCATCCCATTTTCCCACAGCCAAGCACATTGTAGAAGTAATCCTCTTTTTCTTCTTTCAGTGCCTTCCCACATAATGGCCAAAACACAGGCCTCTCGCCGTTTCTGGGGACCCTGAACACTGGAGGGTCATTACCAGATCTAACCAACCTTCACTACTCAGCACCCCTGCCAGCCTCCCTGGACACCAGTGACCACCTCTTTGGTAGCATGAGCGTGGGGAACAGTGTGGGCAACCTTCCAGCTGCTATGACTCACCTGGGGATAAGAAACTCCTCTGGTAAGTAAAGGGCCTTGGCTGTGTCCCCTGCTGTGTCCATCTGGTGCACCATTGAATGAGAGCCACTACATCTTAAGGACATATTGTCCCGTTCTTGTACTGGCTGGCTTCTGCCCCCGGCCCGTTTCTGCTTGTTTGATGTGCCCTGGAGCAGTTCTGTTGCACCTCCTTCCTCACTGGCTTCACAAGCCCGTGTTTGCAGAGAACTTGGGGAGTCGAGAAATAGTTGCCATCCCAGGGCGACAGAACAACATTAGCAGTTCTTATCAGCATATGGTGATTTCTTATCGTTTAATCATTCCCTTAGCTTCCCCCCAGTTCCCCACTGGATTTCAAAAGTACAATATCTTAAATTTTAGGAAATTTACAGTGAACATGATGAAATATTTATACTTTATATATGGATTAAGTAGAAATCTACACAGTTCAAAAATATTCAGATGTTGGGAGTGCTTAAGGATGTGGTACTGGCTATAGTCAGGTTACTTGTATATGATGTCATGTAACTGTGCACACTTGATTGTCCCCAGCCCAGACCCTGTGTGGAAAGGTGACTCGATCCTGAACCAAAAGCAGCACCCAGAGCAGGTGGTCCCCTCCCCCACTACACCATCCACCCCAGTTCATGGCGTCTGCTAGAGACTGTGCTGAGAAAAGTTCCGTTCGGAAGGGCTCCTCAGTGTTCAGATGAGGGGGAGGAAGTGGTTGCTGGTTTGCACTGTGGGTTCAGTGAGACTCACCAAGCAGAGCAGAGCCTGCCCACCTGGGATGGCCCCAGGGTTCCCTGCCCCCTAGGGTTCCCTGCCCCCTAGGGTTCCCTGCCCCCTAGGGTTCCCTGCCCCGTGGGTTCCTGGCTGCAGTGGTGCTGCGGGCTCCTGCTGAGCAGCATGGCCCCATCTCTGCACAGCTGGTTACAGACCACTCTCATTTTTATTTTAGGAGGGCTGTTATTGAATTTATTAATAATAAACTATCTTGTATCTCCTAAGGTGAGTTTTGATACTTTAGAAATCAAGTGCAGACTCACTCTGTCAAGAGTGAGTTCTGAAGCCACATGGTACTGTCTTTGATACAAGGTATTTCAGAGTGTTCCAGGGCCAGCGTTGCACTTTAAGATGGCATCCATCTTGTAACTCTGCATTTCTTTGATTTATTTCACAACAGAAACTTAAACCCATTAAGAGTTCTGGACTCGGGGTTGGAGATTTAGCTCAGTGGTAGAGCACTTGCCTAGCAAGGGCAAGGCCCTGGGTTCGGTCCCCAGCTCCGAAAAAAAGAAAAAAAAAAAAAAAAAAAAGAGTTCTGGACTCAGAATTCCCCTTAGATGACTTCTCAGTGAATACTGATGCCCAGTGTCACTGAGACCAAGCCCTGTCACCATGGCTCCCTTGGATCTTAAGCGAGCGGGCATCTGTGGGCTCTGTCCCCAGCTGAGAGCCTCGTGTTCGGTCGTTGACTGCCACCCTCTTCCACACACATTATTTCATGCAGAGCACCATCTAACCTCACAGCGTCTCCACCTTAGAAGCGTATGGTACAGAGGCTGAGAGGTGGCTCATTGGTTAGAACACTTGCTCCTCCTTGCAGAAACCCCAGTTCCGGTCCCAGCACCTACATGATGGCTCATTATCACTGTAACCCAGTTCCAGGCTTCCACGAGCAGCAGGCGTGTGCATGGCACATAGACATGCCTGTGAGCAAGCACTCATACACATAAGATATGTATGTATCATATAAAATGTAAAAAGCTGGGGTTGGGGATTTAGCTCAGTGGTAGAGCGCTTCGCCTAGCAAACGCAAGGCCCTGGGTTCGGTCCCCAGCTCCGAAAAAAAAGAAAAAGAAAAAAAAAAAATGTAAAAAGCTGAGGCAGGTCCAGCACAGATCTCAGGCCAGCCTACGTTTCTTTTTTTCCCCCCTCTTTTTTCTCTTTTTCAAGCCTGGTTTCCATGCTTTTGAAATATATTTATTAGGCTTTCTTTCTGAATGAGGCTTCTTTTTTAATTGAATTCAGATCTCTAACTCTTCTTACTGTTTGGGCTTCCGGAGTCTCACCCACCTTTCCACGGACTGCCGGACTGCCTGTCACTGTTGTTTTGTTCATGGTTCATGAGCTTGAGCCCAGGGCCTCAGAGACTAAGCAGGTGCTCTGCCACTGAGCCGTCTACCCTGACCCCACACACATTTCTTCAAATCAACACAAACACACACTTCTGCTTCCAAACTTCTAGCACAGGGGCAGTGGGCAGAGCTAACCGTGGGCGTGGGTGTATACTGTGGGCATATCCGGCAGCTTTCTTGTTCAACAAGTGGTGCTGTTCACGGAAGGCTTGAGCCAAGGGCCAAGGATGCAGTAAGCCACAGGGCAGGGTCTCTAGCTTCCTGGAACTCCTCTCTTAGTCTCTACTATGGAGACACCATCCCCAGATGGTCTTACTCATGCTAAGATTCTCTCCCCTTCACCTCAGAGAAACAAGGGACTGACAGGAATGCCCTTTTCCTGAGTTGGGAAACACTGTTAACAGACAGTTTATAAAGAGTGGGCTTTAAGGCTGAGAGGTGTAGGGAAGTATATTCTCCAGTGTTCATAAAGGATCCAGGCCATGTGCGGGCAGATGTTCATAGAGGCGTGAGCAGGCTGTGGTCTTGTCTGAGGCTTCATTTCCTGAGCTGGGCCTGAGGTCACCGCTTACCCTCCTGCTTGAGCTTCCCTGGAGTGGTTTTCTCAATCTTCTTCCTCTCTGGGCACAGCGATTCTCTTCTCACTCGAGCTGGGTGCTTGGCAGCAGCTCTCTAAGTATGGTTCCTTTCCTTGTCGTTGGCACACTGAGACATTTCCAGTAGGAGAGCTGCCCAGAAGCTCCTTCACACAGGGTCATCACATGGCTAGGGGAGCTTTGCTGCCCAGAAGCTCCTTCACACAGAGAGTCATCACATAGAAGCTGTTTCACGCAGTTGTCACATGGCTAGGGGATTGCTTTACACTCTAGAAAACAAAGACTTTGATCCAAAGTCATAACAAGAACCTGTGAATTTATCTTTCAGGTCTCCAGAGTTCTCGAAGTAACCCTTCCATCCAAGCCACGCTCAATAAGATTGCGCTGTCCTCATCCCTCAATAGCCACCCACAGCCGTCCATGGCCAATGCCTCTGCTCTCCACCCCTCGCTCCGTCTCTTCTCCCTTAGCAACCCATCTCTTTCTACCACAAACCTGAGTGGCCACTCTCGGCGCAGGCAGCCTCCAGTCAGCCCTCTCACGCTCTCTCCTGGCCCTGAAGCACATCAAGGTTTCAACAGACAGCTATCTGCAACCAGCCCACTGAACCCGTACCCTGCCTCCCAGGTGAGAAAGAATCCTGCAGCACCAGCATTCAACAGGCGGAGCAGTCAATGGCCCTGACGTCTCTGGGATCGGGTCTGGTGTCGTTAGTTACACTGCGCATCCCTGAGATGCACACTCCCTTGCAAGTGCACTCTTGCCTTTTTCCCAGAGTAAGAGATGGGGCGTGCATGCATCTGAATGCATTAATGGTTTTACAATAGCAGGTTTGTGATGTTTATTGCCTGAAGTAAATATTTTTTTTTAAAGATTTATTTATTTATTTTATGTACAGCATTCTGCCTGCATATGTGACTGCAGGCCAGAAGAGGGCACCAGATCTCATTACAGATGGTTGTGAGCCACCATGTGGTTCCTGGGAATTGAACTCAGGACCTCTGGAAGAGCAGTCAGTGCTCTTAACTGCTGAGCCATCTCTCCAACCCTGAAGTAAATATTAAACAGTTTGTAGTCATTAACTCATAAAGTTGGGGCTGGTATGGAGAATGCAAGGCAGTTCAGGTTAAAATTGCAAACTGTATTTAAAAAAAAAAAATCAGTCATTGACCGAATAACTACAGCAAATCACGGAGAAAGCCCCCAAAACACGTGGTGTCCTGACACCTCCATAGTGAGTTAACCTCTTCCCTCCTTCCACTGAATGCGTGAGAACCAATACTCTCATGCTCTAATACTAGCTATAGTGGGAGTGACGACTCTCTAAAAGGAGTCTGCTTACAAAGAGTCGTACTTGGAAGCCTCTGCCCATTATGGAAGTGGAGGAATGTGACATTGGGCCAGCTGCCCTTGTTTTTATTCTAAACTCTTAGGGTGAGTCTTCTTACCATAATCACTGGTAAATACATTTTGACCCATTTGCCACACCCTAGATACATTATAACATCATTAACTTCTCACTCTTCATGTAAATGAGTAATGGTTTACCAGGAGGAGTTGGTAGAAACAAGGGAAGAAGTTTAGATGATTGGTTATTAGTCACTCTACTAGTTACTGGCCGTGGGACTTGAGCAATTTCTTCTGGAGAAGATGAGAGCACATTTAATAATTTAAAATATTTTGGGGGGCTGGAGAGATGGCTCAGCGGTTAAGAGCACTGACTGTCCTTCCAGAGGTCCTGAGTTCAATTCCCAGCAACCACATGGTGGCTCACAACCATCTGTAATGGGATCTGACTCTCTCTTCTGGTGTCTGAAGAGAGTGATGGTGTACTCACATACATAAAATAAATAAACCTTTAAAATATTTTTTATTTTAAAAAAGTTAGTGGATTTTAGTTTTTCTTTGTAAGATTATTTTATGAGCTACAAAAGTGTTGTTTTCTAGATGCATTTTAAAGGTAGAGAACATTGGCTCTCTAATATTATTATTTGTTTAATGTTTAGGTTTAGGAACTGTCTTACTCATGAACATGGTTTCAAACAAATGGCTTTGAAGGGCATGTTTTGAAATGATAACTGTCTCCCCTAACCCATTAACCACACTTTTCACTGCCTGGTGTTGGCTGTCTCCAACCATCTAGCTAATCTCTTTGGTATAAACATGTTACTTCTTGCTTATTTTGTTCTGAATTTATGCTGTTCCACATTAGCTAATGACATCCTGCCCTTGAGATTGGGCTTGGGTTTTCTGTCACTGTCCTCAGACACCAGGAGAGGGCATCGGATCCCATTACATACAGATGATTGTGAGCCACCATGTGGTTGCTGGGCATTGAACTCAGGACCTCTGGAAGAGCAGTCAGTGCTGAGCTATCCAGCCCTTACTTTTGTTTTGTTTTGTTTTGTTTTGTTTAAAGACAGGGTTTCTCTCTGTAGCTCTGGCTGTCCTGGAACTCATTCAGTAGACTAGGCTAGCCTCTAACCCAATGACCTGCCTGTTTCTGATGCTGGGATAAACATTTTTTTAAAAAACCTAAATGTCACAGCATAAACTTATCTCCCCGCCTCTTCCTTCTCAGTTGTGTCTGTGCCTGTTAGGGCTCTGACAGCCATGCGGGGTACTCTGCCTACCTGGAGATGAAGCCGTCTGCAGTCCTTAGGCTCCACAAATTTAAAAATGAGGCAACTCTGAGAGCAGGAGCTTGCTGGGGTCTGCCTCATGACA
This sequence comes from Rattus rattus, assembly GCF_011064425.1. NCBI lineage: Eukaryota > Metazoa > Chordata > Mammalia > Rodentia > Muridae > Rattus > Rattus rattus. The sequence continues at coordinate 119,643,652 of NC_046155.1, forward strand.
GAACTGGCTCTCCCACTTCTGTGGAGGCTTCTGTCAGAGATTCTAGTGCTTTGTTTAGAGAGGTCTCGGGCTGGGGCGGAGTCTCTGAGCAATGCTGTAGATGTTTGCTGCTCAGGCATGTGTCTGGATACCAGTTTCTGAGAGCCAAGCTGGAGGTAGGTTGTTCCCCTTGAAGCGTGCAGAGACCTTGCCTCTACTCTCCTAGCCAGCACCAAGAAGGGCAGCTTGTCGCCCTCCAGAAACTCTGGCCAGACCCCCGGTTAATTTCAACCCTTGCTCATCCTGGTCCTGTCCCCACACCTGGAGCTAGGGAGGGACTCAGTCAGGTGACTCTGTTACCCCTGGCTCTCCTTGCTGATGACTGACCACCTAGCCTCCTTCATTTCTGTCATTTTACAAACGTGTTGTCATCTTCTTTTCTCCCATGGTCTTCTCCTGTCAGTGCTGTCCGTGATTTTGGTTTTGTTTGGTAGTGTTCACTGTTGTTAGTATCTCATTAGTGTCTTGTTTTAGTAGAGTTTAGGATGGTTGTGTAGCTCTCTTTTCCAGTCTTCTGTATCCCTTCCAGCAGCTATAGCTTCAGAAACAAAACATTATTTGCACTGAGAAAACCGAGGAAATTGGTTGTATTCTTGTTTGATTCAACAGTAGAAGTGTTGCTGATAGGAAATGCTTTCCAGGACATGAAGTGGAGATGAGCTGTGAAGGGCTTCTCTCAGCATCACAGGAGAGCCCAACTTTTCCTCTCACCAGACCTTCCTAACCCTGAACCTTATTACTCAGAAGCTAACAGGTCATGTGGTTTGTTTCACAGATGGTGACCTCAGAGCAGAGTCCACTTTCCTTCCTGCCCACAGACGCTCAAGCCCAAGTGTCCCCACCACCCCCTTACCCCACACCCCAGGAGCTGCCTCAGCCACTCCTACAGCAGCCCCATGCCCATGAGCCCCCAGCTCAGCAGCCCCAGGCAGCCCCCTCCCTGTCACAGTCAGACTTCCAGCTCCTCACTGCCCAGGTAAGTCGCTGTGAGACATGGCAGGGGGGCGGGGGTGGTGGTGGTGGTGGTGGTGATGGTGGTGGTGGTGGTGGTGGTGGTGGTGGTGGTGGTGGTGGTGGTGGTGGTGGTGATGGTGGTGGTGGTGTGTGTTTCAGTCTGAACTCCAGCTCTAAATAGTTTCTTCCTTATTTCCCAAAGGGCTCGTCTCTGACCAACTTCTTCCCCGATGTGGGCTTTGACCAGCAGCCCATGAGGCCCAGCCCCGCCTTTCCTCAGCAGGTAAGTGGTCGCTGTGTCCCATTTCCGTGACATATGGAAGGCGCCATCAAGGCTGTTCAATGTGTCGTCCGCCCTCAACCACACAGGCATCCTTCTCTGCTTGGGTTGTGTTCCACAGCCAGGAGAGCTTTGTCTTCCCTTGCTCAGTACTGCTGGGGCTGCCTTAGGCTGATGCCTTGTGCAGGGTCAGTCTTAGCAGAGGAGCTGTTTGAACACGAGTGGTGGATTTTCATAGCACTCTCGTCATAGAATTAGAAAGATAGTTTAGTCAATAAAGCATGAAGACTTCGTTCCATCCCCAAAACCTGAATTTAACAAAGAAGTGGACACCAGGTGTAGTAGTGTACACCTTTAGTCCCAGCACTTGGGACCTAAAGACAGACAGGTTTCTGTGAGTTTGTGGCCAGTTTGGATACCAGTTCCAGACCAACCAGGGCTACATAATGAGACCCCTTTCAAAAATGGGGAGGAGTAACGGGGGAGACGGCTCAACAGATAAGCTCTTCCGAAGGACCCAGTTCTGGTTCCCACTATCTACATGACAGCTTACAACCTCCTGTAACTCCAGTTCCAGAGGCTCTGCACCCTCTCTTGGGCTCCTCAGACACTGGGCATGCACATATAATATATGTACATATATGTAGACAAACATAAAAATAAATCTTTAAAAAGCAAAAAATAAGAGAAATTCTTGTTGTGGCTGTGCACACTCATAACCCTGTCACTGGGACGCCAAGGACAGACCGTCCCTTAGGGCTTTCTGCCTATCTAGCCAGGCCTAGTTGATAAGTTCCAGGCCAATGAGAGACCCTGCCTTACATTTAAAAGGTGGATGGCATCTGAGGAATAACACTCAAGGTTGCCTTCTAGCTTCTAGAGCACACACAGTACAGATGCACACACACACACACACACACACACACACACACACACACACACACACACACACACACACGTGCACATCCATTCACAGGGGCCAGAGCAGCTAACTAACCAGTCTCCTATGTCGAGGACTCCTAAGGACAGGGAGACAGGGAGACATATTTGGCCCAGGGGCAGAGCTAGAAAGTAGTGTAGCCTGTGCTGGCAAGCCTGCTGCTGCACCCAGCTCAGGCCATGCCCGCTGCTGCACCCAGCTCAGGCCATGCCCGCTGCTGCACCCAGCTCAGGCCATGGCTTTCTAGGAGAGCTGAGCCCAGGACCAGGATGGGGAAGTTCCCTTCAGTCTTTTCAGTCAGCCACTTTTCTTTGCTTTTGTGTTTTAACACCTTGAGATTTAGTGTTGGGTAAGGATAAGACAGGCTCTAGAATGAATTAAAAATTGAAGGAAGGACTGGCCCGTCTCCAGAATGTAACAACAGCAAAATGGATAAAGATGCTCTTGCAAGTGGGCTCTGGCAAGAGCAGGTTGTCCTCACCTCTCTGCAGTTTGCTGCTGCTATTGTCATTTGTGGTGCTGGGCGTGAGACCCAGGGTCTAACACATAGACAAGCACTCTAGCACTGAGCTACACCCCAGCCCCACCTCACTGTTTCATAAAGACATGGCCCTCTCAAGCTAGGTGACCCTCTCCTCAAAAAGGTTGGAGCTCTTTCTTTTGAGACACTTTTAAAAATGGTTTTAAAAAATTGGTTTCAGGGGTTGGGGATTTAGCTCAGTGGTAGAGCACTTGCCTAGGAAGCGTAAGGCCCTGGGTTGGTCCCCTTCAGCACAGACTCCTCAGTCAGACCTAGTTGTAAGCGACCCTCACAGGCTTTGTCCTAAAGAGACGCTGGTGAGAGGGAGGGGAGGCTTTTCTTTCCCTCACATCCTCAGAAGCCAGAGAGCCCACTGTTTCCTTGACCACAGAGGAACCTCTGAGGAGCTCACACGGGCCTTGGTGAGACTGAGGAGCAGGGATATCTGAGACTCAGAGTCTAGAACTGTGGTCACTAGTGTCTCTTGGGGCCCTGTAGCAGGCAGAGTACAAGCAGAGAAAAGTCACCCATCGTGGTCCTCACAGACCCTTGAATACCAGGGAATGTTCTGCCTGTGTGAGCACACAGCAGAGGGACTGTGGGACATCCTGCACTTGTTCACACACCTTGGCAGCATAGCCGCTTGCCCACGGTGTGGCTTTCGATGCTTCTAGGTGCCTTTGGTACAGCAGAGCCACCGAGAACCACAGGACTCGTTCCACTTGAGACCAAACCCATATTCCAACTGTGGGAGCTTCCCGAACGCCATCCTGACAGGTGAGCATGGGCCCCGCCTTGGTTTCATTGTTGGTCTCATCCCCATGCACTTACCTCTGAGCGATAGGTTAAATCCTACAGCATTAGATACGTGAAATCCCTGGCTTCAACCTGACTTTTAAGATGCAAATATTAAGCTTGGGTGATTAAAAACCATTGGGGGGACGGCTACAAAACTTGAAAGATTTATCTGGGCATGGCAGTACACATCTGTCATCCACGCACGTGGGAAGCCTAGATGGGAGGGGCCCTTGAGGTTGAGGCCAATCTAGGCTACAGAATGAGGCCCTGTCTAAGACAAAAGGTTGAACCAGGAGCAAGAGCCATGGGCCCGGGAGTGGTCAGTGCATGGATGCTCACTGTCCTATCTGGGCATGTTGGCAGCTGTCAGTCTTTAGAAGCTTCCATCCTCCTGTCCAAATTTCCTCTCTGCTTCTTTCAGAAGATACCAACACCAGCCTGTTCAAAGGCCTTAGTGGGGGGCTGTCGGGCATGCCTGAGGTCAGCCTGGACATGGACACTCCGTTCCCACTGGAAGAGGAGCTACAGATCGAACCCTTGAGCCTGGACGGACTCAACATGTTAAGTGACTCCAGCATGGGCCTGCTGGACCCCTCTGTGGAGGAGACGTTTCGAGCTGACCGGCTGTGAGCAAACCACAGTGGAACTGGGGAACTGAAGTGGCCAGGATAAGCTAAGACTGGAGCCAGCAACACCCTGACGGTAGTCACAGCATAGAGGAAGCCATGCTGCCCCAGGCTCTCCACTGAGGTCCTAGCTCAGACGCCGTGTACTGCTGCAGGCCACCTGCTTTGGAGCTTCTGGTGACCAGGAAGCTCATCATGTCACCCTTAATTCTTTGTATAGGCCACCTGGTCAGTCATTGTGTAAACATAGAAAATGCTGGGTAACACGTCCGTGCTCCAGACCTCGGATCCCTGTCAGCACTGAAGACAGGACCCGTAGAGGAGGCAGTTGGAGGCCATAGGCCCGTGGAGTTGGCTCAGTGTCACACAACGGTACCAGAGCACCATGATGCCTTTCTGTCTGACCGCCGAAGCCAGGTACCCTCCAGCTGGTGGGTATTCTGGGCCTAGCCATTGCTCTGCCAAATGGCTTAATTAAAATGAAGAAGCTTAACCACGTCCCAGGGCAGACTTAAGTTGGGCAAACTGAGTGCAGTTTGTGATCTCTTCTCTGCTGCTTTCCTGTATGCGTGCCTTCTCCTCACACACAGAAGGAGAGGGAGACTCGTGTCCTTGGAGACAGGACAGTGCTCCTAGGAGACTGGAGGAGAAAAAGGAGGCTGTGGGTGTGTCACCTGCACACAATGCCCTCCATCTTAGACCTGCCACCTTCAGCCCCCTGGAAGGAGCTGTGGGGACTCCTGCTAGCACTTAGTAGCTGCACCGACCTTTCCTCCCCAGCATCCCCTGCAGACCGCAAGTTTAATGCGATTCCCACTAGACTGTAAGCTCCCAGAGGGCAGGAACTGTGCCTTGTTCTGTACTGATCCCTAGTGCCACTAAGTGCCTGGTAGGAATGCGTGGCATGGATGGCTATGCCTCGTGGTGTGGCGGTCTGACCTGTGGCTGTCTCCATTCCCTGCCTTAGCTCAGAGCTTTAACCTTTCATACTGGTGCCTTGGATTCAGACTCACGTGAGTGTGTGCCTTAACACAGGTGACCAGTCCTATCCCTAGGCTCAGCTCCCCCTCCTTGGGCGCACGTCTCTCAGCAGCTAGGTGGGAATCATCTAATGAGTGCACCCCGAGTGGCTGATCACCAAACCCCGCGAGTGTGGGACACCTGGCGTCCAGACTGGCCCCACAGCAACTTCTTCCCACTCAGACCCATGGCTTTTTCTAAATTGCTTAAAATAGAGGTGCAAACGTTGAGGTTAAGAAATGTGGCCTAGTTCATGGGACTCTTGTTATTCATTAACACCTTGTCACACAGTCATTTGAGCAGATTCTCCACCGCCTGCCTCCTAACCGCAAATGGGGAAAGCAGTGAGGTCCACAGCACAAGGGGAGGAGCTAGGGTGGGGAAGAGGAGGGGCCTGAAGGAGAATCCCTGCTTGGACACCTGCTGCCCTTCCTGAGACGTGGGGTGTAGCTGAGGCTTTCCCACCCAGAGAGCAAGGGTGGAGTAGAAGGAAGCTGACACATCTGTGCCTAAGGCAGGCAGAGCCTGTGGACCGGAAGCTGGCTCCTCCAGCTTCCCACACGGTGCCCACGCGGTCTCTTCTTAGCCTTCCCCGAGGACCCAAGAATTCCCTGGTCCCATTTACCTCAGTCTCTGCTGTTTAATTGGGAAACCAAATTAGAATCCTCTTCACCTGATTCCACCCTGAAGATGCCACCGGCCTCCGCTCTAAAGCCCTATTCCCAGTGAAACTCATGTGCTTGATGGAGATCCCGGAGCGGGTCGACTTCAGTTAAAGTGAAAGCTTTTCACCCCTCGTGCTGCCCAGCACCCAGCATTCCCACGGAAGCCAGCTCCCGTGAAGAGGCCCCTGAAATTGGATCTCCACCTTGAGGCAGAGATGGGTGCTGATGTAAAAGTTGAGAGAGAGGGTTCCCAGCACTGTCTGCTCTCTGCAATCAAGCCATATCCATGGTCATCATATGGGTGACACCCATACAGCACACGGGAGGGACCAGGTATGACACAGTCAGGAGGAAGAAAACCCTGAAGGAGAATCTCTGCTCCAACAGATGCTGTCCTTCCATGGGGGTGTAACAGGAGAGCTCACGACCCCATGCCCTAAATTGCCCTGCCCCTGAGGCATTCTCCAGCCAATGGGCAAGCACTGGCCATGGGGGAAGTTAGAGGAAATGTAGCACTGGATTAAATCTGCCTTTAGGCCCTCCAGCCTGATCTTCTCATATGAGTAGCTTTAAGCCACAGGAGAGCCCACCCGTCCCGATGGTGTTGAGCACACTGGGAGAGTGTTGCCCTACCCCAGCCCTGTAAGCCTGCACTCCATGCTGCCTTTGTGACAAACCTGTCTTAGGCTCCGCGTTGCAGTGGCTACAGGCTTCCCCAGACCTATGTTCAGTGTCTTCTCTGTCACAGCAGCTGTGCTCCTTCTCTGGCAGCGCAGCGGTCAGGGGCTCTGAGGAATGAGTGTGAGGAGGACTGTTCTGATCTGTCAGAGCAGCTCCCCTCTGCCTGCCTCCTTCCCCCCACGTCTACTGTATACTCTGGGCCGAGAGGTTGTGCGTGTACTCATGCTCGTGCACATATCTGAAGACGTGTCCTGTTGGGACTCTCCAGGGCTCTTCTGATTCATGCACAGATGGTGCCCATCGTTTCCACTGCTCCAGAATGGGGCCATCCCGCAGCTAGTCAGACTTCCGGCCAGTGCCCTAACTCCCAGCCTTTTGTTAAGCAATATTGAAAGATTGGACTTTGTATAAAGTAGCTTCCAAGTTTTATAATGCATCATTTTACATCTTTCGTAATTAAAAGCAGCACAATATGGTTGTATCTGCTCTTGGCGTTTCTCTTTGGTCTTGGGTGCAGCAGCTGGGTGGGACGCTTCTCCCGCTGCCTTTACCTACTTGGCCGGCAGTCACTGATTTGGGACGGTTGGCTGAGTCCTGCGCCAGCCCTCACTGAGCTTCCCCATTATAAATGAAAGGCACCCTTTGAAACTGGGTAACAAGGACAGGGCACCCTGGAAGGCTCAGTCTTCTGTCTCAGGCCCCACCCCTTAACCCAGTTGTTCTGCCCCAGACTAGCCTTGACTCCCCTTCCCCGTGCCTGTGCCCTCTGAGTAAGCCTCCTCCTCCAGAGGCATGCTGCCTCAGCACACGAGTACTCCCTCAGAAATCCCTCTTCTGACCAGCGTCTTCAGAGTCCACCTCAGCCCTGGTCCCACTGTGAATTCCACTCTTCTCTCAGCATGTGTGACCTCCTCCCGGCCCTTTTCCCTGACTCCTGACTTGGTTCCCGGGGTTAGCAGCCTCCAGGAATCCTGCAGAAAGCTCTTTCTGCTCTGACTGCCCATACCTAGCCTTTTTTCTTCAGAAGCTCACCAGGCCCACCGTGCCCGCTAACATCTGTCTCTCTGGGTCCCCCCATAAACGTCTAGCTCTCTCTCATCCGGCCTCCCCAAGCTCTTCTCCTCCTCTGCTCTGTCTCATCCTCCCTCCCCTAAGCTTCTCCAGATCTCTCACTGCCTTATTCCCCCTCCCCATGGTGCATTGGCCTAACCTGGGTTTAGTTTTCATGTGTTCTTCCTCCAAGAACTACCTGGGCCCCCACCCCAGGCCCTCTACCTCAGCCTTTTTGTCTGTCATGGTTCTGTCTGTCTCCCTAAAACAGAAAACAAGCAACCTTTCCTCAAGTCCACGACCCCTCAGACTACGGCTGTCTCCTTCCTTTCCCAGAACACAGCACCCATCATCTCCCACACCCAGCTGTGAGCTCCCTTTGCCCGTGCACACGGAACACTTGGAGCCTTGCTCAGGTCCTGCCATGTAAGTTCCTAGCCTGCTGATCCTCCCCCAACACAGAAGCCCTCCCTTGGACCACGTGCTTTCCCTCAAGCCCCCTGTCCTTACTCTCCATTCAGACCCACATTCTCTAGAGTCCTTCACCATCTGCTTCCTCCAAGTGTATACCCCTCACCCTCTGTCTCCCTTTACCTGTCAACTCGGTCTCACCCACATGCCACCCCACCTACCTTCTACTTAAAAATCTGTGTGAGGAGTGCACAGATGGCTCAGAGGTTTAAGAGCACTGATTGCTTTTCCAGAGGACCTGGGTTCAAGTCCCAGCACCCATATGCCAGTTCACATCTGTGTGTAAATCCGGTTCCAGGGGATCTGGCATCCTCACGTGCAGGTGAAACACCAATGCACATAATAATAAATCTTTTTAAAAATTTAAAAACACATGTGTGAGAAACCATTCCTCCTTCTCAGCCTGCCATGCCCACTGTTCTCGAGGGTTCCGGTGGGCATGGCACCGTATTCTGCATCCAGGGCCTGGCATGGAGTCAGAGCTCTCTCAGTGGCCACAGTTGTCACCGTGATACTCCGCTGCAGAGTAAGCCATTCTCTCTACACTCCTCAATCCAGTCTGAGCCCCAGTGAGGCACTCAGAACCCCTTCTCTGGCTCCCTCCTCACCCCTGCTTCCCCAGAAGCCTCTGCCTACACACAACAGGGTGGTAATTTTTTCCCCAGACTTTTAGCTCATTCTTTGAGAATTTCATACATTTATACAGTGTATATTGATTATATAACACACCCCATCCCCCTTTCAACTCCTCCTAGACCTCATCACCGTCTCCCTCTCCCAGCACCATTTCCTCTTTTCATAGCCCATGGAGTTCAGAGCACTGTCCTTAGCCCCTGGGGCATGCTGGGATGTGGGCATCCTAACAGGGACCATGTCCACTCAGGCAGATTTTACTTCATCCCTCTGCACCTCTAAAATTAAATGAGCATCCCCCATTTCATGACACCGGGGTGTGTGAAGTGAACTTGCACAATTTAAGATTTTAGAATTGTTCCTGACACCTAGAATTCCATTGGCCAATTTTTTTTTGTCCTTTTTTTTTTTTTTTTTTTTTTTAAGACCCTGGCTGGCCTGGATTCACAGAGATCTGCCTTTGCCTCTGTCTCCAGTGCTGGGACTAAAGTCATGCACCACCACACCTGGCAGCCAATGTCATTTTTTACAACTCTTTGTTGCATGAATTTGTCCCTTTAAGGACAGTATGCCCAGATGCTTAAGAGCGCTGGGTTTGTACAACACGACTTGAAATTCCAAATGTTAGCACTGGAGGGCTGCTCTAAATGGACTTCACTGTGGTCTGGGAGGCTTTGGAAAGTCGGGTTTGCAGTAAAGTCTTAGAGGGGGCTGTGTCCCCATGTGAACACTAGATGGAGCTGAGGCTGTACAAGTGGTTCTCAGGGCCGGGAAACAACCAGAGAGAGCCACTTGGTCCCCTGAGTCTCTGAAGAGTGGCACCAGGAAGGACTGAGTCTCAGGATGACAGACCATCAGCATCCTTATGATCGGACTCTGCACACCCACGTCCCTTCCAGCAACCTAAAAGCAATGCAGAGAGAGGGTGACTTTTCCACTTACAGAGAGGCTCATGGTCACCTATCTGCCAGTGGGGACACAAGGCCTTGACCCTCAGGAGCCTGACTCCGAGGCCTCCTGTGTTCTGTCACTATGCTTGCCATGACACCAGATTCCCAAGGCTCGAAGCGACGTCCTGAAGCAGAGCAAACCAGTGCACACACGTAAGCCCAACGCTCGGGAGGCAGGACAGGTGTCCGAGGCCAGCCTCAGCTGTGTAACAAGATTGAAGCCAGCCTGGGCTACATGATACCCTACCTCAGAAGAAAATGGGGGTGGTGGTGCTGGAGAGGGGTCTCAGCAGTTAAGATCGCTGACTGCTCTTCCGGGGAGCCCAGACTGAATTCCCACATGCATGGCAGCTCAGCCATTTGTGATTTCGGTTCCAGGGGATCCCATGCCCTTTTCTGGCCTCTCTCTGTAGGCACCGAATGCAGTTTATTTTTTTAGATGTAAAAATTAAAAAAAAAAATGTTCTAAAAGGCTTTACTGGCCTGGGGAAGAAGTGAGCCCTTGAGTTGCTGCACCACTGTGCAGAAGAGAGAGCCTTGTTTTTATAAACGTGCACATTCATTATCGCAAGTGCAGTGTAGCACAAGCAGCACCAAGGCAAGGCTTTCAAATGGTTGGAGCCTTGAACTCCTAGAAGTAACCGGGGCTGACACCCAGGCAGCTTCGGTAGAGATGTCTGGATAGTAGAGAAAAGGACAGGCAGGTATGGAAATGGGCTCCTGTGTGCTTTCAAGAAAAGAAACTTTCAGTTTAACAGAACAAAAGAAATCTAGACGTGAAGGGGGAAGTTACCAAGCCACAGTCACACGCTTCTTACGTCTCTAAAGCGTTTTCCTAAGAACAATGCTAAGTGCTTAACTTGGGCTTTCGACAGGTTGGGACTGCAGACCGAATCTCCCTACGACCTGAACTTAGGGGAGGAAATGAGCTCATCACCACTTCCTAGCTCCTTCCCCTCCCAAACTTTATGAGTTTGAGTTTCCCCATTGTCAAGGCTTGTACTATTTACATCCTGTCCGGTAACCTTCGCTCCCACCATTGTTTGGCCCCTGTTCCGGGTGTGGATTCCTTGCTCTGGCCTGTCCTTTCAGAATGGGTTTCCCATTCCTCATTTTTTCCCCATTCTTCTTATGTCTTGGTCATCAGGGGATCTTGGCCAGAGGGCTGAGTCAGTCACAGCCACAGGGTCTGGATGCTCAGCTCCCAACCTTGAAGTGAGGTGGACATTTTACAACAGGCCGATTTATGCCTGGTGCCTAGGGAAAATGGATAGAGAAAAAAACAAACAAACAAACAAGAAAAGAAAAACCCAGCACGCTATACCTCCCGATATGATTCTGTACTCAGAACTGGAGTCCTGAACTTGGAGTGGTTGAAGTTTTAGAATTCGGAACTGAAGAAAATAACCAGGCTGTCACAGGAGGCAGGCGGAGGGATGAGAAGATGCTATTAGATGTTACCTAGCTGGGGACTGGGAAGTCGGGACTGATTTAGACACAGTTCTCACCTCGGGTTGCACAAGACCGGTGGGGAAGCAAGACTCTTCAACGAAATGAGCTGCTGGTGAAGGAGAAGTAAAGCAGGAGCCCCTGACGCACACACTGTAACCCAACACTTAGGAGGTAGAGGCAGGAGGATCGGGAGCGCAGGGTCATCATCTGCTACAGAGTCAACTTGAGGCCATCCTGGGCTACATGAGACTCCGACTTTCTTTCTTTCTTTTTTTTTTTTTTTTTTGACAAAATGGTCAAAAGAAAGAGAAAATGCATCATGCATCTCTGGAACATTCCATTTACTAGTTCTGGGCCATGATTTCCCACCCATAACTACAATGGCAGAAGGTGACACCGTGGGTAAGGACAGACTGCTTTCCCTTGGGAGGGAGCAGGGAGAGAGCTGAGTGGTTTTCGGAGAATAAACAAGAGGTCCTGCAGAAGGAAAGCTTTGCTTCTTTGTGAAGCGCCTCCCAGGAGGGGCCCAAGAGAAGGAGACCCGGGGGCCAGAATCCGTGGACACCGCAGCTGCGGGCTTTACAAACTGCCCACCAGTGTCTTCCCGTGACAGCAAAGGACAGGCATTGCCCAAACCAGACCCTTCCGAGAGTGGAAAGAAACTCCCCAGTATCAGCCAGGGCCGTAGACGCAAACAGGGCCCCTGACATGGAGCAGACATGGGCCCAAGTGTACAGACTCTTGAGTGAGATACTGGGGTTCGTGTCTGGCAAGTTGGTGGCTGCTCTGTGCCTCAGTTTCTTTATCAACTGAGGAGAGGGCTGCCTCACCTCCCCCCACACAGGATGGGCTTCCTTGTCATGCCTTTGATTTGGACTTTGCTCGATAGTTATTTATTGTTAGCTACTGTCCTATCGTCCCCAACTGCTGCGTGTTTGAGGACAACTTTGAACTCCCCACTTCCTGTTTTCCACCTCTCCCGAGTGCTGGGATTACACTTATATGCCACCGCGTCTGGTTATTCTTTTTTTTTTTTTTTTTTTTTTGGTTCTTTTTTTTTTTTTTCGAGCTGGGGACCGAACCCAGGGCCTTGCGCTTCCTAGGCAAGCGCTCTACCACTGAGCTAAATCCCCAACCCCGGCGTCTGGTTATTCTTTATATTGAAGTGAGTCCTTTAGTACAAAGTCCTCACCATGAGAAAATGATTTCTGGAAAACAATGAGCCCACGACTTCTGAAATGAGCACCTCAGTACTTGGGACTTCTCAGAAGGGGTCTCATGGCTGCCTCTGCAGCTGCTCTGGAGCCAGCAGCTCTGCCCTCTCCTCTCAAGACACCAACCATGGGTTCAGGAGCCTCCAGACCAACCGACAGTGCTGGCTTGCCTGCCACTCGTTCCAACCCTTTAAAGTCAGGCTTTCCCTCTGATGGTTTCTGCAGGGGCTTCGATTCTCTTCAAATAAACTCTGCAGACATCTACAGGTCTTTTATTGGGCCCAGGGTAGAGTTCTGCAAGCTGGAGACTACCTAGGCCCTCACCTCCCAAAACTGGGCCATGAAATTCCACAATGCTGGCCCATCCACACAGCCCATAGGATGTACTCTCTCAGGAGTCTGAAGCACTAGTAAGAGAGACAGAGAGTCTGGGAGTTAAACCAAATTAATGGCCATGCCCCAGGGAGAAAGTTCTGGGAGGCCTGATTGTTGAGCAGTTCCTCGGTCCATGTGAGGACTGCTCTGCTGACATTCTCCTTGGAGCCCTGGCAGCGCGTGGCACTCCATCTGCCTAGCTTGCCAATGCACACCCCCTAAGGACAGTCTGAGGCATCCAAGCTCTGCCTCCCCTCGACCTGCATGGCTGATTCAGCCCTCCCTTCAGGCAGGGCAGGAAGTGGGGCTGCTGCTCTGTCACTTCCAGCTCAAGCTTCTGAAGCTTC